>NW_027465213.1:0-35917 GCF_043290135.1 Rhipicephalus microplus | reverse complement strand
GTCACAACATAGCAGTTTCGCACTTGTAACGGTACAACACGCAGTATTTGGCTTGTTCATGCCGTTTTGTGTGCTTTCACAACATTTTACCTATCGCAGTTTCGTACTCGCAATAAAACAACACTATCTCGTTAGATGACGTCGTTTTGGTGGTTTCACGACGCTACCTAGCTTAAACTAAATAACTCAACCTAACATAACCTTCGCACTTCTATCGTTAGAAAACGTTTTACTCGATACTTTACATTGCTTTCTACAACATTACGACGGTTTCAAGCGCTTTCACATTAGATATCGCAGTTCCCAACTTGTAAAGGTGAAAAACACTGCATCTCACTAAGTGACATTGTTTATTGTGGTTTTACGACGGTTCATACCTTAACCTACGTAACCTAACCTAACCTAACCCAACCTAACCTAACATAACCTAACCTAACCTAACCTAACCTAACCTAACCTAACCTAACGACGTTTGCAAGCGCTTTCACATTAGATATCGCAGCTCCCGACTTGTAATGGTGAAAAACACTGCATCTCACTAAGTGACATTGTTTATTGCGGTTTTACGACGGTTCATACCTTAACCTAACGTAACCTAACCTAACCTAACCTAACTTACCACCCTAACCTAACCTAAGCCAACCAACCCAACCTAACCTAACCTAAAACTAACCTAACCCAACCTAACCTACCTAACCTAACCCAACCTAACCCAACCCAACCCAACCTAACCTAACCTAAGCTAAGCTAACCTAACCTAACCTAACCAAACCTAACCTAACCTAACCTAACCTAACCTAACGTAACCTAACCTAACCTAACCTATTCTAACGTAACCTAACCTTACCTGACCTAACCTAAGCTAACGTAACCTAACCTAACCTAACCTAACCTAACCTAACCCAACCTAACCCAACCCAACCCAACCCAACAACACCCAACCCAACCTAACCTAACCTACCTAACCTTACCTAACCTAACCAAATTATCCTTACCTAACCTAACCTAACCTAACGTAACCTAACCTAACCTAACCTAACGTAACCTAACCTAACCTAACGTAACCTAACCTAACCTAACCTAACCCAACCTAACCTAACCTAACCTACCCTAACCCAACTCAACCCAACCTAACCTAATCTAACCTAACCTAACCTAACCAAACCTAACCTAACCTAACCTAACCTAACCTAACGACGGTTGCAAGCGCTTTCACATTAGATATCGCAGTTCCCCACTTTTAATGGTGAAAAACACTGCATCTCACTAATTGACCTTGTTTATTGCGGTTTTACGACGGTTCATATCTTAACCTAACCTAACATTCGCACTTGTATCTAAAGACGCTCAATTACACTGTTTCGTTCACAATTACGATATTTGCTTGACCTCACAGTTTCTCACCAACTTATTACAGTACAGAACGCTGTATCTCGCTAAATGACATTGTTCTTTAAGGTTTCACGATGCTTGCATGCGCTTTAACGAGAATATCACAATATAGCAGTTTCGCACTTGTAACGGTAGAACACGCAGTATTTGGCTTGTTCATGCCGTTTTGTGTGCTTTCACAACATTTCACCTATCGCAGTTTAATACTCGCAATAAAACAACACTATCTCGTTAGATGACGTCGTTTTGGTAGTTTCACGACGCTACCTAGCTTAAACTAACCTAACCTAACCTAACCTTCGCACTTCTATCGTTAGAAACGTTTTTACTCGCAACTTTACAATGTTTTCTACAAGATTACGACGGTTTCATGCGCTTTCACATTAGATATCGTAGTTCCCGACTTGTAATGTTGAAAAACACTACATCTCACTAAGTGACATTGTTTAATGCGGTTTTACGACGGTTGATATGTCATCCTAACCTAACATTCGCACTTGTATCTAAAGACGCTCAATACACTGTTTCGTTCACAATTACGATATTTGCTTGACCTCACAGTTTCTCACCAACTTATTACAGTACAGAACGCTGTATCTCGCTAAATGACATCGTTCTTTAAGGTTTCACGATACTTGCATGCGCTTTAACGAGAATATCACAATAAAGCAGTTTCGCACTTGTAACGGCACAAGACGCAGTATCTGGCTGGTTCATGCCATTTTGTGTGCTTTCCCAATATTTCACCTATCGCAGTTTCGTACTCGCAATAAAACAACACTATCTCGTTAGATGACATCGTTTTTGGTGGTTTCACGACGCTACCTAGCTAACCGAACCTTCGCACTTCTATCGTTAGAAAACGTTTTATTCGCTACTTTACAATGTTTTCTACAAGATTACGACGGTTTCATGCGCTTTCACATTAGATATCGCAGTTCCCGACTTGTAATGGTGAAAAACACAGCATCTCACTAAGTGACATTGTTTAATGCGGTTTTAGCGCGGTTCATATCTTAACCTAACCTAACATTCGCACTTGTATTAAAAACGCTCTAATACACTGTTTCGTTCACAATTAGGATATTTGCATAACCTCACAGTTTTTCACCAACTTATTGCAGTACAGAACGTTGTATCTCGCTAAATGACATCGTTCTTTAAGGTTTCACGATGCTTGCATGCGCTTTAACGAGAATATCACAACATAGCAGTTTCGCACTTGTAACGGTACAACACGCAGTATTTGGCTTGTTCATGCCGTTTTGTGTGCTTTCACAACATTTCACCTATCGCAGTTTCGTACTCGCAATAAAACAACACTATCTCGTTAGACGACGTTGTTTTTGGTAGTTTCACGACGCTACCTAGCTTAAACTAACATAACTCAACCTAACATAACCTTCGCACTTCTATCGTTAGAAAACGTTTACTCGCTACTTTACATTGCTTTCTACAACATACGACGGTTTCAAGCGCTTTAACATTAGATATCACAGTTCCCAACTTGTAAAGGTGAAAAACACTGCATCTCACTAAGTGACATTGTTTAATGCGGTTTTACGACAGTTCATACCTTAACCTAACGTAACCTAACCTAACCTAACCTAACCTTACCTAACCTAACCTAACCTAACCCAACCCAACCCCAACCTAACCTAACCTAACCTAACCTAAACTAACCTAACCCAACCTAACCTAACCTAACCCAACCTAACCCAACCCAACCCAACCTAACCTAACCTAAGCTAACCTAACCTAACCTAACCAAACCTAACCTAACCTAACTTAACCTAACCTAACGTAACCTAACCTAACCTAACCAATTCTAACGTAACCTAACCTTACCTGACCTAACCTAACCTAACCCAACCTAACCCAACCCAAACCAACAACACCCAACCCAACCTAACCTAACCTAACCTTACCTTACCTAACCTAACCAAATTATCCTTACCTAACCTAACCTAACCTAACGTAACCTACTAACCTAACCTAACGTAACTAACCTAACCTAACCTAACGTAACCTAACCTAACCTAACCTAACCTAACCCAACCTAACCTAACCTAACCTAACCTAACCTAACCCAACTCAACCCAACCTAACCTAATCTAACCTAACCTAACCTAACCTAACCTAACCAAACCTAACCTAACCTAACCTAACCTAACCTAACCTAACGACGGTTGCAAGCGCTTTCACATTAGATATCGCAGTTCCCCACTTTTAATGGTGAAAAACACTGCATCTCACTAATTGACATTGTTTAATGCGGTTTTACGACGGTTCATATCTTAACCTAACCTAACATTCGCACTTGTATCTAAAAACGCTCTATTACACTGTTTTGTTCACAATTACGATATTTGCATAACCTCACAGTTTTTCACCAACTTATTACAGAACAGAACGCTGTATCTCGCTAAATGACATCGTTCTTTAAGGTTTCACGATACTTGCATGCGCTTTAACGAGAATATCACAATATAGCAGTTTCGCACTTGTAACGGTACAACACGCAGTATTTGGCTTGTTCATGCCGTTTTGTGTGCTTTCACAACATTTTACCTATCGCAGTTTCGTACTCGCAATAAAACAACACTATCTCGTTAGATGACGTCGTTTTTGGTGGTTTCACGACGCTACGTAGCTTAAACTAACATAACTCAACCTAACATAACCTTCGCACTTCTATCGTCAGAAAACGTTTTACTCGCTACTTTACATTGCTTTCTACAACATTACGACGGTTTCATGCGCTTTCACATTAGATATCGTAGTTCCCGACTTGTAATGTTGAAAAACACTACATCTCACTACAGTGACATTGTTTAATGCGGTTTTACGACGGTTGATATCTCAACCTAACCTAACATTCGCACTTGTATCTAAATACGCTCAATTACACTGTTTCGTTCACAATTACGATATTTGCTTGACCTCACAGTTTCTCACCAACTTATTACAGAACAGAACGCTGTATCTCGCTAAATGACATCGTTCTTTAAGGTTTCACGATACTTGCATGCGCTTTAACGAGAATATCACAATAAAGCAGTTTCACACTTGTAACAGTACAACACGCAGTATCTGGCTTGTTCAAGCCGTTTTGTGTACTTTCACAACATTTCACCTATCGCAGTTTAATACTCGCTATAAAACAACACTATCTCGTTAGATGACGTCGTTTTTGGTAGTTTCACGACGCTACCTAGCCTAAACTAACCTAACCTAACCTAACCTTCGCACTTCTATTGTTAGAAAACGTTTTACTCGCCACTTTACAATGTTTTCTACAAGATTACGACGGTTTCATGCGCTTTCACATTAGATATCGTAGTTCCCGACTTGTAATGTTGAAAAACACTACATCTCACTAAGTGACATTGTTTAATGCGGTTTTACGACGGTTGATATGTCAACCTAACCTAACATTCGCACTTGTATCTAAAGACGCTCAATTACACTGTTTCGTTCACAATTACGATATTTGCTTGACCTCACAGTTTCTCACCAACTTATTACAGTACAGAACGCTGTATCTCGCTAAATGACATCGTTCTTTAAGGTTTCACGATACTTGCATGCGCTTTACCGAGAATGTCACAACATAGCAGTTTCGCACTTGTAACGGTACAACACGCAGTATTTGGCTTGTTCATGCCGTTTGGGTGCTTTCACAACATTTTACCTATCGCAGTTTCGTACTCGCAATAAAACAACACTATCTCGTTAGATGACGTCGTTTTTGGTGGTTTCACGACGCTACCTAGCTAACTAACATAACTCAACCTAACATAACCTTCGCACTTCTATCGTTAGAAAACGTTTAACTCGCTACTTTACATTGCTTTCTACAACATTACGACGGTTTCAAGCGCTTTAACATTAGATATCACAGTTCCCAACTTGTAAAGGTGAAAAACACTGCATCTCACTAAGTGACATTGTTTAATGCGGTTTTACGACAGTTCATACCTTAACCTAACGTAACCTAACCTAACCTAACCTAACCTTACCTAACCTAACCTAACCTAACCTAACCCAACCCAACCCAACCTAACCTAACCTAACCTAACCTAAACTAACCTAACCCAACCTAACCTAACCTAACCTAACCTAACCCAAACCAACCCAACCTAACCTAACCTAAGCTAACCTAACCTAACCTAACCAAACCTAACCTAACCTAACTTAACCTAACCTAACGTAACCTAACCTAACCTAACCAATTCTAACGTAACCTAACCTTACCTGACCTAACCTAACGTAACCTAACCTAACCTAACGTAACCTAACCTAACCTAACCTAACGTAACCTAACCTAACCTAACCCAACCTAACCCAACCCAACCCAACCCAACAACACCCAACCCAACCTAACCTAACCTAACCTTACCTTACCTAACCTAACCAAATTATCCTTACCTAACCTAACCTAACCTAACGTAACCTAACCTAACCTAACGTAACCTAACCTAACCTAACGTAACCTAACCTAACCTAACCTAACCTAACCCAACCTAACCTAACCTAACCTAACCTAACCCAACTCAACCCAACCTAACCTAATCTAACCTAACCTAACCTAACCTAACCTAACCAAACCTAACCTAACCTAACCTAACCTAACCTAACCTAACGACGGTTGCAAGCGCTTTCACATTAGATATCGCAGTTCCCCACTTTTAATGGTGAAAAACAATGCATCTCACTAATTGACATTGTTTAATGCGGTTTTACGACGGTTCATATCTTAACCCTAACCTAACATTCGCACTTGTATCTAAAAAACGCTCTATTACACTGTTTTGTTCACAATTACGATATTTGCATAACCTCACAGTTTTTCACCAACTTATTGCAGTACAGAACGCTGTATCTCGCTAAATGACATTGTTCTTTAGTTTCACGATGCTTGCATGCGCTTTAACGGAGAATATCAC
The DNA here is from genome assembly GCF_043290135.1 of Rhipicephalus microplus. Taxonomy (NCBI): domain Eukaryota; kingdom Metazoa; phylum Arthropoda; class Arachnida; order Ixodida; family Ixodidae; genus Rhipicephalus; species Rhipicephalus microplus. The sequence continues at coordinate 29,576 of NW_027465213.1, read as the reverse complement.
AATATAGCAGTTTCGCACTTGTAACGGTAGAACACGCAGTATTTGGCTTGTTCATGCCGTTTTGTGTGCTTTCACAACATTTCACCTATCGCAGTTTAATACTCGCTATAAAACAACACTATCTCGTTAGATGACGTCGTTTTGGTAGTTTCACGACGCTTACCCAGCTTAAACTAACCTAACCTAACCTAACCTTCGCACTTCTATCGTTAGAAAACGTTTTACTCGCAACTTTACAATGTTTTCTACAAGATTACGACGGTTTCATGCGCTTTCACATTAGATATCGTAGTTCCCGACTTGTAATGTTGAAAAACACTACATTACACTAAGTGACATTGTTTAATGCGGTTTTACGACGGTTGATATATCAACCTAACCTAACATTCGCACTTGTATCTAAAGACGCTCAATTACACTGTTTCGTTCACAATTACGATATTTGCTTGACCTCACAGTTCTCACCAACTTATTACAGTAAAGAACGCTGTATCTCGCTAAATGACATCGTTCCTTAAGGTTTCACGATACTTGCATGCGCTTTACCGAGAATGTCACAACATAGCAGTTTCGCACTTGTAACGGTACAACACGCAGTATTTGGCTTGTTCATGCGTTTTGTGTGCTTTCACAACATTTTACCTATCGCAGTTTCGTACTCGCAATAAAACAACACTATCTCGTTAGATGACGTCGTTTTTGGTGGTTTCACGACGCTACGTAGCTTAAACTAACATAACTCAACCTAACATAACCTTCGCACTTCTATCGTTAGAAAACGTTTTACTCGCTACTTTACATTGCTTTCTACAACATTACGACGGTTTCATGCGCTTTCACATTAGATATCGTAGTTCCCGACTTGTAATGTTGAAAAACACTACATCTCACTAAGTGACATTGTTTAATGCGGTTTTACGATGGTTGATATCTCAACCTAACCTAACATTCGCACTTGTATCTAAATACGCTCAATTACACTGTTTCGTTCACAATTACGATATTTGCTTGACCTCACAGTTTCTCACCAACTTATTACAGTACAGAACGCTGTATCTCGCTAAATGACATCGTTCTTTAAGGTTTCACGATACTTGCATGCGCTTTAACGAGAATATCACAATAAAGCAGTTTCACACTTGTAACGGTACAACACGCAGTATCTGGCTTGTTCAAGCCGTTTTGTGTACTTTCACAACATTTCACCTATTGCAGTTTCGTACTCGCAATAAAACAACACTATCTCGTTAGATGACGTCGTTTTTGGTGGTTTCACGACGCTACCTAGCTTAAACTAACATAACTCAACCTAACATAACCTTCGCACTTCTATCGTTAGAAAACGTTTTACTCGATACTTTACATTGCTTTCTACAACATTACGACAGTTTCAAGCGCTTTCACATTAGATATCGTAGTTCCCGACTTGTAATGTTGAAAAACACTACATCTCACTAAGTGACATTGTTTAATGCGGTTTTACGACGGTTGATATGTGAACCTAACCTAACATTCGAACTTGTATCTAAAAACGCTCCATTACACTGTTTTGTTCACAATTACGATATTTGCATAACCTCACAGTTTTTCACCAACTTATTGCAGTACAGAACGCTGTATCTCGCTAAATGACATTGTTCTTTAAGGTTTCACGATGCTTGCATGCGCTTTAACGAGAATATCACAATATAGCAGTTTCGCACTTGTAATGGTAGAACACGCAGTATTTGGCTTGTTCATGCCGTTTTGCGTGCTTTCACAACATTTCACCTATCGCAGTTTAATACTCGCTATAAAACAACACTATCTCGTTAGATGACGTCGTTTTTGGTAGTTTCACGACGCTACCTAGCTTAAACTAACCTAACCTAACCTAACCTTCGCACTTCTATCGTTAGAAAACGTTTTACTCGCCACTTTACAATGTTTTCTACAAGATTACGACGGTTTCATGCGCTTTCACATTAGATATCGTAGTTCCCGACTTGTAATGTTGAAAAACACTACATCTCACTAAGTGACATTGTTTAATGCGGTTTTACGACGGTTGATATGTCAACCTAACCTAACATTCGCACTTGTATCTAAAGACGCTCAATTACACTGTTTCGTTCACAATTAGGATATTTGCATAACCTCACAGTTTTTCACCAACTTATTGCAGTACAGAACGCTGTATCTCGCTAAATGACATCGTTCTTTAAGGTTTCACGATACTTGCATGCGCTTTAACGAGAATATCACAATAAAGCAGTTTCGCACTTGTAACGGCACAAGACGCAGTATCTGGCTGGTTCATGCCATTTTGTGTGCTTTCCCAATATTTCACCTATCGCAGTTTCGTACTCGCAATAAAACAACACTATCTCGTTAGATGACATCGTTTTTGGTGGTTTCACGACGCTACCTAGCTAACCGAACCTTCGCACTTCTATCGTTAGAAAACGTTTTATTCGCTACTTTACAATGTTTTCTACAAGATTACGACGGTTTCATGCGCTTCCACATTAGATATCGCAGTTCCCGACTTGTAATGGTGAAAAACACAGCATCTCACTAAGTGACATTGTTTAATGCGGTTTTAGCGCGGTTCATATCTTAACCTAACCTAACATTCGCACTTGTATTAAAAAACGCTCTATTACACTGTTTCGTTCACAATTAGGATATTTGCATAACCTCACAGTTTTTCACCAACTTATTGCAGTACAGAACGCTGTATCTCGCTAAATGACATCGTTCTTTAAGGTTTCACGATGCTTGCATGCGCTTTAACGAGAATATCACAACATAGCAGTTTCGCACTTGTAACGGTACAACACGCAGTATTTGGCTTGTTCATGCCGTTTTGTGTGCTTTCACAACATTTCACCTATCGCAGTTTCGTACTCGCAATAAAACAACACTATCTCGTTAGACGACGTTGTTTTTGGTAGTTTCACGACGCTACCTAGCTTAAACTAACATAACTCAACCTAACATAACCTTCGCACTTCTATCGTTAGAAAACGTTTTACTCGCTACTTTACATTGCTTTCTACAACATTACGACGGTTTCAAGCGCTTTAACATTAGATATCACAGTTCCCAACTTGTAAAGGTGAAAAACACTGCATCTCACTAAGTGACATTGTTTAATGCGGTTTTACGACAGTTCATACCTTAACCTAACGTAACCTAACCTAACCTAACCTTACCTAACCTAACCTAACCTAACCCAACCCAACCCAACCTAACCTAACCTAACCTAACCTAAACTAACCTAACCCAACCTAACCTAACCTAACCCAACCTAACCGAACCCAACCCAACCTAACCTAACCTAAGCTAACCTAACCTAACCTAACCAAACCTAACCTAACCTAACTTAACCTAACCTAACGTAACCTAACCTAACCTAACCAATTCTAACGTAACCTAACCTTACCTGACCTAACCTAACCTAACGTAACCTAACCTAACCTAACGTAACCTAACCTAACCTAACGTAACCTAATTTAACCTAACCCAACCTAACCCAACCCAACCCAACCCAACAACACCCAACCCAACCTAACCTAACCTAACCTTACCTTACCTAACCTAACCAAATTATCCTTACCTAACCTAACCTAACCTAACGTAACCTAACCTAACCTAACCTAACGTAACCTAACCTAACCTAACGTAACCTAACCTAACCTAACCTAACCTAACCCAACCTAACCTAACCTAACCTAACCTAACCCAACTCAACCCAACCTAACCTAATCTAACCTAACCTAACCTAACCTAACCTAACCAAACCTAACCTAACCTAACCTAACCTAACCTAACCTAACCTAACGACGGTTGCAAGCGCTTTCACATTAGATATCGCAGTTCCCCCCTTTTATGGTGAAAAACACTGCATCTCACTAATTGACATTGTTTAATGCGGTTTTACGACGGTTCATATCTTAACCTAACCTAACATTCGCACTTGTATCTAAAAACGCTCTATTACACTGTTTTGTTCACAATTACGATATTTGCATAACCTCACAGTTTTTCACCAACTTATTGCAGTACAGAACGCTGCATCTCGCTAAATGACATTGTTCTTTAAGGTTTCACGATGCTTGCATGCGCTTTAACGAGAATATCACAATATAGCAGTTTCGCACTTGTAATGGTAGAACACGCAGTATTTGGCTTGTTCATGCCGTTTTGTGTGCTTTCACAACATTTCACCTATCGCAGTTTAATACTCGCTATAAAACAACACTATCTCGTTAGATGACGTCATTTTTGGTAGTTTCACGACGCTACCCAGCTTAAACTAACCTAACCTAACCTAACCTTCGCACTTCTATCGTTAGAAAACGTTTTACTCGCAACTTTACAATGTTTTCTACAAGATTACGACGGTTTCATGCGCTTTCACATTAGATATCGTAGTTCCCGACTTGTAATGTTGAAAAACACTACATCTCACTAAGTGACATTGTTTAATGCGGTTTTACGACGGTTGATATATCAACCTAACCTAACATTCGCACTTGTATCTAAAGACGCTCAATTACACTGTTTCGTTCACAATTACGATATATGCTTGACCTCACAGTTTCTCACCAACTTATTACAGTAAAGAACGCTGTATCTCGCTAAATGACATCGTTCTTTAAGGTTTCACGATACTTGCATGCGCTTTACCGAGAATGTCACAACATAGCAGTTTCGCACTTGTAACGGTACAACACGCAGTATTTGGCTTGTTCATGCCGTTTTGTGTGCTTTCACAACATTTTACCTATCGCAGTTTCGTACTCGCAATAAAACAACACTATCTCGTTAGATGACGTCGTTTTTGGTGGTTTCACGACGCTACGTAGCTTAAACTAACATAACTCAACCTAACATAACCTTCGCACTTCTATCGTTAGAAAACGTTTTACTCGCTACTTTACATTGGTTTCTACAACATTACGACGGTTTCATGCGCTTTCACATTAGATATCGTAGATCCCGACTTTTAATGTTGAAAAACACTACATCTCACTAAGTTACATTGTTTAATGCGGTTTTACGAAGGTTGATATCTCAACCTAACCTAACATTCGCACTTGTATCTAAATACGCTCAATTACACTGTTTCGTTCACAATTACGATATTTGCTTGACCTCACAGTTTCTCACCAACTTATTACAGTACAGAACGCTGTATCTCGCTAAATGACATCGTTCTTTAAGGTTTCACGATACTTGCATGCGCTTTAACGAGAATATCACAATAAAGCAGTTTCGCACTTGTAACGGTACAACACGCAGTATCTGGCTTGTTCAAGCCGTTTTGTGTACTTTCACAACATTTCACCTATTGCAGTTTCGTAAATGCAATAAAACAACACTATCTCGTTATATGACGTCCTTTTTGGTGGTCTCACGACGCTACATAGCTTAAACTAACATCACTCAAGCTAACCTTCGCACTTCTATCGTTAGAAAACGTTTTACTCGCAACTTTACAATGTTTTCTACAAGATTACGACGGTTTCATGCGCTTTCACATTAGATATTGTAGTTCCCGACTTGTAATGTTGAAAATCACTACATCTCACTAAGTGACATTGTTTAATGCGGTTTTACGACGGTTGATATCTCAACCTAACCTAACATTCGCACTTGTATCTAAATACGCTCAATTACACTGTTTCGTTCACAATTACGATATTTGCTTGACCTCACAGTTTCTCACCAACTTAATACAGTACAGAACGCTGTATCTCGCTAATGACATCGTTCTTTAAGGTTTCACGATACTTGCATGCGCTTTAACGAGAATATCACAATAAAGCAGTTTCGCACTTGTAACGGCACAAGACGCAGTATCTGGCTAGTTCATGCCATTTTGTGTGCTTTCCCAATATTTCACCTATCGCAGTTTCGTACTCGCAATAAAACAACACTATCTCGTTAGATGACATCGTTTTTGGTGGATTCACGACGCTACCGAGCTCAAACTAACCGAACCTTCGCACTTCTATCGTTAGAAAACGTTTTATTTGCTACTTTACAATGTTTTCTACAAGATTACGACGGTTTTATGCGCTTTCACATTAGATATCGCAGTTCCCGACTTGTAATGGTGAAAAACACAGCATCTCACTAAGTGACATTGTTTGTTGCGGTTTTACGACGGTTCATATCTTAACCTAACCTAACATTCGCACTTGTATTAAAAAACGATCTATTACACTGTTTCGTTCACAATTAGGATATTTGCATAACCTCACAGTTTTTCACCAACTTATTGCAGTACAGAACGCTGTATCTCGCTAAATGACATCGTTCTTTAAGTTTTCACGATGCTTGCATGCGCTTTAACGAGAATATCACAACATAGCAGTTTCGCACTTGTAACGGTACAACACGCAGTATTTGGCTTGTTCATGCCGTTTTGTGTGCTTTCACAACATTTCACCTATCGCAGTTTCGTACTCGCAATAAACAACACTATCTCGTTAGATGACGTTGTTTTTGGTAGTTTCACGACGCTACCTAGCTTAAACTAACATAACTCAATCTAACATAACCTTCGCACTTCTATCGTTAGAAAACGTTTTACTCGCTACTTTATATTGCTTTCTACAACATTACGACGGTTTCAAGCGCTTTCACATTAGATATCACAGTTCCCAACTTGTAAAGGTGAAAAACACTGCATCTCACTAAGTGACATTGTTTAATGTGGTTTTACGACGGTTCATACCTTAACCTAGCGTAACCTAACCTAACCTAACCTAACCTTACCTAACCTAACCTAACCTAACCCAACCCAATCCAACCTAACCTAACCTAACCTAACCTAAACTAACCTAACCCAACCTAACCTAACCTAACCCAACCTAACCCAACCCAACCCAACATAACCTAACCTAAGCTAACCTAACCTAACCTAACCAAACCTATCCTAACCTAACTTAACCTATTCTAACGTAACCTAACCTTACCTGACCTAACCTAACCTAACGTAACCTAACCTAACCTAACATAACCTAACGTAACCTAACCTAACCTAACCTAACGTAACCTAACCTAACCTAACCCAACCTAACCCAACCCAACCCAACAACACCCAACCCAACCTAACCTAACCTTACCTAACCTAACCAAATTATCCTTACCTAACCTAACCTAACCTAACGTAACCTAACCTAACCTAACCTAACCTAACGTAACCTAACCTAACCTAACCTAACCTAACCCAACCTAACCTAACCTAACCTAACCAAACCCAACTCAACCCAACCTAACCTAATCTAACCTAACCTAACCTAACCAAACCTAACCTAACCTAACCTAACCTAACCTAACGACGGTTGCAAGCGCTTTCACATTAGATATCGCAGTTTCCCACTTTTAATGGTGAAAAACACTGCATCTCACTAATTGACATTGTTTAATGCGGTTTTACGACGGTTCATATCTTAACCTAACCTAACATTCGCACTTGTATCTAAAAACGCTCTATTACACTGTTTTGTTCACAATTACGATATTTGCATAACCTCACAGTTTTTCACCAACTTATTGCAGTACAGAACGCTGTATCTCGCTAAATGACATAGTTCTTTAAGGTTTCACGATGCTTGCATGCGCTTTAACGAGAATATCACAATATAGCAGTTTCGCACTTGTAACGGTAGAACACGCAGTATTTGGCTTGTTCATTCCGTTTTGTGTGCTTTCACAACATTTCACCTATCGCAGTTTAATACTCGCAATAAAACAACACTATCTCGTTAGATGACGTCGTTTTTGGTAGTTTCACGACGCTACCTAGCTTAACCTAACCTAACCTAACCTAACCTTCGCACTTCTATCGTTAGAAAACGTTTTATTCGCAACTTTACAATGTTTTCTACAAGATTACGACGGTTTCATGCGCTTTCACATTAGATATCGTAGTTCCCGACTTGTAATGTTGAAAAACACTACATCTCACTAAGTGACATTGTTTAATGCGGTTTTACGACGGTTGATATGTCAACCTAACCTAACATTCGCACTTGTATCTAAAGACGCTCAATTACACTGTTTCGTTCACAATTACGATATTTGCTTGACCTCACAGTTTCTCACCAACTTATTACAGTACAGAACGCTGTATCTCGCTAAATGACATCGTTCTTTAAGGTTTCACGATACTTGCATGCGCTTTACCGAGAATGTCACAACATAGCAGTTTCGCACTTGTAACGGTACAACACGCAGTATTTGGCTTGTTCATGCCGTTTTGTGTGCTTTCACAACATTTTACTTATCGCAGTTTCGTACTCGCAATAAAACAACATTATCTCGTTAGATGACGTCGTTTTTGGTGGTTTCACGACGCTACCTAGCTTAAACTAACATAACTCAACCTAACATAACCTTCGCACTTCTATCGTTAGAAAACGTTTTACTCGCTACTTTACATTGCTTTCTACAACTTTACGACGGTTTCAAGCGCTTTCACATTAGATATCGCAGTTCCCAACTTGTAAAGGTGAAAAACACTGCATCTCACTAAGTGACATTGTTTAATGCGGTTTTACGACGGTTCATACCTTAACCTAACGTAACCTAACCTAACCTAACCCAACCTAACCTAACATAACCTAACCTAACCTAACCTAACCAAACCTAACCTAACGTAACCTAACCTAACCTAACCTTACCTAACCTAACCTAACGACGTTTGCAAGCGCTTTCACTTTAGATATCGCAGTTCCCGACTTGTAATGGTGAAAAACACTGCATCTCACTAAGTGACATTGTTTAATGCGGTTTTACGACGGTTCATATCTTAACCTAACCTAGCATTCGTACTTGTATTGAAAAACGCTCTATTACACTGTTTCGTTCACAATTACGATATTTGCATAACCTCACAGTTTTTCACCAACTTATTGCAGTACAGAACGCTGTATCTCGCTAAATGACATTGTTCTTTAAGGTTTCACGATGCTTGCATGCGCTTTAACAAAAATATCACAATATAGCAGTTTCGCACTTGTAACGGTAGAACACGCAGTATTTGGCTTGTTCATGTCGTTTTGTGTGCTTTCACAACATTTCACCTATCGCAGTTTAATACTCGCAATAAAACAACACTATCTCGTTAGATGACGTCGTTTTTGGTAGTTTCACGACGCTACTTAGCTTAAACTAACCTAACCTAACCTAACCTTCGCACTTCTATCGTTAGAAAACGTTTTACTCGCAACTTTACAATGTTTTCTACAAGATTACGACGGTTTCATGCGCTTTCACATTAGATATCGTAGTTCCCGACTTGTACTGTTGAAAAACACTACATCTCACTAAGTGACATTGTTTAATGCGGTTTTACGACGGTTCATATCTTAACCTAACCTAACATTCGCACTTGTATCTAAAAACGCTCTATTACACTGTTTTGTTCACAATTACGATATTTGCATAACCTCACAGTTTTTCACCAACTTATTGCAGTACAGAACGCTGTATCTCGCTAAATGACATTGTTCTTTAAGGTTTCACGATGCTTGCATGCGCTTTAACGAGAATACCACAATATAGCAGTTTCGCACTTGTAACGGTAGAACACGCAGTATTTGGCTTGTTCATTCCGTTTTGTGTGCTTTCACAACATTTCACCTATCGCAGTTTAATACTCGCAATAAAACAACACTATCTCGTTAGATGACGTCGTTTTTGGTAGTTTCACGACGCTACCTAGCTTAACCTAACCTAACCTAACCTAACCTTCGCACTTCTATCGTTAGAAAACGTTTTATTCGCAACTTTACAATGTTTTCTACAAGATTACGACGGTTTCATGCACTTTCACATTAGATATTGCAGTTCCCGACTTGTAATGGTGAAAAACACAGCATCTCACTAAGTGACATTGTTTAATGCGGTTTTTGCGCGGTTCATATCTTAACCTAACCTAACATTCGCACTTGTATTAAAAAACGCTCTATTACACTGTTTCATTCACAATTAGGATATTTGCATAACCTCACAGTTTTTCACCAACTTATTGCAGTACAGAACGCTGTATCTCGCTAAATGACATCGTTCTTTAAGGTTTCACGATGCTTGCATGCGCTTTAACGAGAATATCACAACATAGCAGTTTCGCACTTGTAACGGTACAACACGCAGTATTTGGCTTGTTCATGCCGTTTTGTGTGCTTTCACAACATTTCACCTATCGCAGTTTCGTACTCGCAATAAAACAACACTATCTCGTTAGACGACGTTGTTTTTGGTAGTTTCACGACGCTACCTAGCTTAAACTAACATAACTCAACCTAACATAACCTTCGCACTTCTATCGTTAGAAAACGTTTTACTCGCTACTTTACATTGCTTTCTACAACATTACGACGGTTTCAAGCGCTTTAACATTAGATATCACAGTTCCCAACTTGTAAAGGTGAAAAACACTGCATCTCACTAAGTGACATTGTTTAATGCGGTTTTACGACAGTTCATACCTTAACCTAACGTAACCTAACCTAACCTAACCTAACCTTACCTAACCTAACCTAACCTAACCCAACCCAACCCAACCCAACCTAACCTAACCTAACCTAACCTAAACTAACCTAACCCAACCTAACCTAACCTAACCTAACCTAACCCAACCTAACCCAACCCAACCCAACCTAACCTAACCTATGCTAACCTAACCTAACCTAACCAAACCTAACCTAACCTAACTTAACCTAACCTAACGTAACCTAACCTAACCTAACCAATTCTAACGTAACCTAACCTTACCTGACCTAACCTAACCTAACGTAACCTAACCTAACCTAACGTAACCTAACCTAACCTAACCTAACGTAACCTAACCTAACCTAACCCAACCTAACCCAACCCAACCCAACCCAACAACACCCAACCCAACCTAACCTAACCTAACCTTACCTTACCTAACCTAACCAAATTATCCTTACCTAACCTAACCTAACCTAACGTAACCTAACCTAACCTAACCTAACGTAACCTAACCTAACCTAACGTAACCTAACCTAACCTAACCTAACCCAACCTAACCTAACCTAACCTAACCTAACCCAACTCAACCCAACCTAACCTAATCTAACCTAACCTAACCTAACCTAACCTAACCAAACCTAACCTAACCTAACCTAACCTAACCTAACGACGGTTGCAAGCGCTTTCACATTAGATATCGCAGTTCCCCACTTTTAATGGTGAAAAACACTGCATCTCACTAATTGACATTGTTTAATGCGGTTTTACGACGGTTCATATCTTAACCTAACCTAACATTCGCACTTGTATCTAAAAACGCTCTATTACACTGTTTTGTTCACAATTACGATATTTGCATAACCTCACAGTTTTTCACCAACTTATTGCACTACAGAACGCTGTATCTCGCTAAATGACATTGTTCTTTAAGGTTTCACGATGCTTGCATGCGCTTTAACGAGAATATCACAATATAGCAGTTTCGCACTTGTAACGGTAGAACACGCAGTATTTGGCTTGTTCATGCCGTTTTGTGTGCTTTCACAACATTTCACCTATCGCAGTTTAATACTCGCTATAAAACAACACTATCTCGTTAGATGACGTCGTTTTTGGTAGTTTCACGACGCTACCCAGCTTAAACTAACCTAACCTAACCTAACCTTCGCACTTCTATCGTTAGAAAACGTTTTACTCGCAACTTTACAATGTTTTCTACAAGATTACGACGGTTTCATGCGCTTTCACATTAGATATCGTAGTTCCCGACTTGTAAAGTTGAAAAACACTACATCTCACTAAGTGACATTGTTTAATGCGGTTTTACGACGGTTGATATATCAACCTAACCTAACACTCGCACTTGTATCTAAAGACGCTCAATTACACTGTTTCGTTCACAATTACGATATTTGCTTGACCTCACAGTTTCTCACCAACTTATTACAGTAAAGAACGCTGTATCTCGCTAAATGACATCGTTCTTTAAGGTTTCACTATACTTGCATGCGCTTTACCGAGAATGTCACAACATAGCAGTTTCGCACTTGTAACGGTACAACACGCAGTATTTGGCTTGTTCATGCCGTTTTGTGTGCTTTCACAACATTTTACTTATCGCAGTTTCGTACTCGCAATAAAACAACATTATCTCGTTAGATGACGTCGTTTTTGGTGGTTTCACGACGCTACCTAGCTTAAACTAACATAACTCAACCTAACATAACCTTCGCACTTCTATCGTTAGAAAACGTTTTACTCGCTACTTTACATTGGTTTCTACAAGATTACGACGGTTTCATGCGCTTTCACATTAGATATTGTAGTTCCCGACTTGTAATGTTGAAAAACACTACATCTCACTAAGTGACATTGTTTAATGCGGTTTTACGACGGTTGATATCTCAACCTAACCTAACATTCGCACTTGTATCTAAATACGCTCAATTACACTGTTTCGTTCACAATTACGATATTTGCTTGACCTCACAGTTTCTCACCAACTTATTACAGTACAGAACGCTGTATCTCGCTAATGACATCGTTCTTTAAGGTTTCACGATACTTGCATGCGCTTTAACGAGAATATCACAATAAAGCAGTTTCGCACTTGTAACGGCACAAGACGCAGTATCTGGCTAGTTCATGCCATTTTGTGTGCTTTCCCAATATTTCACCTATCGCAGTTTCGTACTCGCAATAAAACAACACTATCTCGTTAGATGACATCGTTTTTGGTGGTTTCACGACGCTACCTAGCTCAAACTAACCGAACATTCGCACTTCTATCGTTAGAAAACGTTTTATTTGCTACTTTACAATGTTTTCTACAAGATTACGACGGTTTTATGCGCTTTCACATTAGATATCGCAGTTCCCGACTTGTAATGGTGAAAAACACAGCATCTCACTAAGTGACATTGTTTAATGCGGTTTTACGACGGTTCATATCTTAACCTAACCTAACATTCGCACTTGTATTAAAAAACGATCTATTACACTGTTTCGTTCACAATTAGGATATTTGCATAACCTCACAGTTTTTCACCAACTTATTGCAGTACAGAACGCTGTATCTCGCTAATTGACATCGTTCTTTAAGGTTTCACGATGCTTGCATGCGCTTTAACGAAAATATCACAACATAGCAGTTTCGCACTTGTAACGGTACAACACGCAGTATTTGGCTTGTTCATGCCGTTTTGTGTGCTTTCACAACATTTCACCTATCGCAGTTTCGTACTCGCAATAAACAACACTATCTCGTTAGATGACGTTGTTTTTGGTAGTTTCACGACGCTACCTAGCTTAAACTAACATAACTCAACCTAACATAACCTTCGCACTTCTATCGTTAGAAAACGTTTTACTCGCTACTTTATATTGCTTTCTACAACATTACGACGGTTTCAAGCGCTTTCACATTAGATATCACAGTTCCCAACTTGTAAAGGTGAAAAACACTGCATCTCACAAAGTGACATTGTTTAATGTGGTTTTACGACGGTTCATACCTTAACCTAACGTAACCTAACCTAACCTAACCTTACCTTACCTAACCTAACCTAACCTAACCCAACCCAATCCAACCTAACCTAACCTAACCTAACCTAAACTAACCTAACCCAACCTAACCTAACCTAACCTAACCTAACCCAACCTAACCCAACCCAACCCAACATAACCTAACCTAAGCTAACCTAACCTAACCTAACCAAACCTAACCTAACCTAACTTAACCTAACCTAACGTAACCTAACCTAACCTAACCTATTCTAACGTAACCTAACCTTACCTGACCTAACCTAACCTAACGTAACCTAACCTAACCTAACATAACCTAACGTAACCTAACCTAACCTAACCTAACCTAACGTAACCTAACCTAACCTAACCCAACCTAACCCAACCCAACCCAACAACACCCAACCCAACCTAACCTAACCTTACCTAACCTAACCAAATTATCCTTACCTAACCTAACCTAACCTAACGTAACCTAACCTAACCTAACCTAACCTAACGTAACCTAACCTAACCTAACCTAACCTAACCTAACCCAACCTAACCTAACCTAACCTAACCTAACCTAACCCAACTCAACCCAACCTAACCTAATCTAACCTAACCTAACCTAACCTAACCTAACCAAACCTAACCTAACCTAACCTAACCTAACCTAACCTAACGACGGTTGCAAGCGCTTTCACATTAGATATCGCAGTTCCCCACCTTTAATGGTGAAAAACACTGCATCTCACTAATTGACATTGTTTAATGCGGTTTTACGACGGTTCATATCTTAACCTAACCTAACATTCGCACTTGTATCTAAAAACGCTCTATTACACTGTTTTGTTCACAATTACGATATTTGCATAACCTCACAGTTTTTCACCAACTTATTGCAGTACAGAACGCTGTATCTCGCTAAATGACATTGTTCTTTAAGGTTTCACGATGCTTGCATGCGCTTTAACGAGAATATCACAATATAGCAGTTTCGCACTTGTAACGGTAGAACACGCAGTATTTGGCTTGTTCATTCCGTTTTGTGTGCTTTCACAACATTTCACCTATCGCAGTTTAATACTCGCAATAAAACAACACTATCTCGTTAGATGACGTCGTTTTTGGTAGTTTCACGACGCTACCTAGCTTAACCTAACCTAACCTAACCTAACCTTCGCACTTCTATCGTTAGAAAACGTTTTACTCGCTACTTTACATTGCTTTCTACAACTTTACGACGGTTTCAAGCGCTTTCACATTAGATATCGCAGTTCCCAACTTGTAAAGGTGAAAAACACTGCATCTCACTAAGTGACATTGTTTAATGCGGTTTTACGACGGTTCATACCTTAACCTAACGTAACCTAACCTAACCTAACCCAACCTAACCTAACATAACCTAACCTAACCTAACCTAACCAAACCTAACCTAACGTAACCTAACCTAACCTAACCTTACCTAACCTAACCTAACGACGTTTGCAAGCGCTTTCACATTAGATATCGCAGTTCCCGACTTGTAATGGTGAAAAACACTGCATCTCACTAAGTGACGTTGTGTAATTCGGTTTTACGACGGTTCATATCTTAACCTAACCTAGCATTCGTACTTGTATTGAAAAACGCTCTATTACACTGTTTCGTTCACAATTACGATATTTGCATAACCTCACAGTTTTTCACCAACTTATTGCAGTACAGAACGCTGTATCTCGCTAAATGACATTGTTCTTTAAGGTTTCACGATGCTTGCATGCGCTTTAACGAGAATATCACAATATAGCAGTTTCGCACTTGTAACGGTAGAACACGCAGTATTTGGCTTGTTCATGCCGTTTTGTGTGCTTTCACAACATTTCACCTATCGCAGTTTAATACTCGCACTAAAACAACACTATCTCGTTAGATGACGTCGTTTTTGGTAGTTTCACGACGCTACTTAGCTTAAACTAACCTAACCTAACCTAACCTTCGCACTTCTATCGTTAGAAAACGTTTTACTCGCAACTTTACAATGTTTTCTACAAGATTACGACGGTTTCATGCGCTTTCACATTAGATATCGTAGTTCCCGACTTGTACTGTTGAAAAACACTACATCTCAATAAGTGACATTGTTTAATGCGCTTTTACGACGGTTCATATCTTAACCTAACCTAACATTCGCACTTGTATCTAAAAACGCTCTATTACACTGTTTTGTTCACAATTACGATATTTGCATAACCTCACAGTTTTTCACCAACTTATTGCAGTACAGAATGCTGTATCTCGCTAAATGACATTGTTCTTTAAGGTTTCACGATGCTTGCATGCGCTTTAACGAGAATATCACAATATAGCAGTTTCGCACTTGTAACGGTAGAACACGCAGTATTTGGCTTGTTCATTCCGTTTTGTGTGCTTTCACAACATTTCACCTATCGCAGTTTAATACTCGCAATAAAACAACACTATCTCGTTAGATGACGTCGTTTTTGGTAGTTTCACGACGCTACCTAGCTTAACCTAACCTAACCTAACCTAACCTTCGCACTTCTATCGTTAGAAAACGTTTTATTCGCAACTTTACAATGTTTTCTACAAGATTACGACGGTTTCATGCGCTTTCACATTAGATATCGTAGTTCCTGACTTGTAATGTTGAAAAACACTACATCTCACCAAGTGACAATGTTTAATGCGGTTTTACGACGGTTGATATGTCAACCTAACCTAACATTCGCACTTGTATATAAAGACGCTCAATTACACTGTTTCGTTCACAAATACGATATTTGCTTGACCTCACAGTTTCTCACCAACGTATTACAGTACAGAACGCTGTATCTGGCTAAATGACATCGTTCTTTAAGGTTTCACGATACTTGCATGCGCTTTACCGAGAATGTCACAACATAGCAGTTTCGCACTTGTAACGGTACAACACGCAGTATTTGGCTTGTTCATGCCGTTTTGTGTGCTTTCACAACATTTTACCTATCGCAGTTTCGTACTCGCAATAAAACAACATTATCTCGTTAGATGACGTCGTTTTTGGTGGTTTCACGACGCTACCTAGCTTAAACTAACATAACTCAACCTAACATAACCTTCGCACTTCTATCGTTAGAAAACGTTTTACTCGTTACTTTACATTGCTTTCTACAACTTTACGACGGTTTCAAGCGCTTTCACATTAGATATCGCAGTTCCCAACTTGTAAAGGTGAAAAACACTGCATCTCACTAAGTGACATTGTTTAATGCGGTTTTACGACGGTTCATACCTTAACCTAACGTAACCTAACCTAACCTAACCCAACCTAACCTAACATAACCTAACCTAACCTAACCTAACCTAACCTAACCAAACCTAACTAACGTAACCTAACCTAACCTAACCTAACCTAACGACGTTTGCAAGCGCTTTCACATTAGATATCGCAGTTCCGACTTGTAATGGTGAAAAACACTGCATCTCACTAAGTGACATTGTTTAATGCGGTTTTACGACGGTTCATATCTTAACCTAACCTAACATTCGTACTTGTATTGAAAAACGCTCTATTACACTGTTTCGTTCACAATTACGATATTTGCATAACCTCACAGTTTTTCACCAACTTATTGCAGTACAGAACGCTGTATCTAGCTAAATGACATTGTTCTTTAAGGTTTCACGATGCTTGTATGCGCTTTAACGAGAATATCACAATATAGCAGTTTCGCACTTGTAACGGTAGAACACGCAGTATTTGGCTTGTTCATGCCGTTTTGTGTGCTTTCACAACATTTCACCTATCGCAGTTTAATACTCGCAATAAAACAACACTATCTCGTTAGATGACGTCGTTTTTGGTAGTTTGACGACGCTACCTAGATTAAACTAACCCAACCTAACCTAACCTTCGCACTTCTATCGTTACAAAACGTTTAACTCGCAACTTTACAATGTTTTCTACAAGATTACGACGGTTTCATGCGCTTTCACATTAGATATCGTAGTTCCCGACTTGTAATGTTGAAAAACACTACATCTCACTAAGTGACATTGTTTAATGCGGTTTTACGACGGTTGATATGTGAACCTAACCTAACATTCGCACTTGTATCTAAAGACGCTCAATTACACTGTTTCGTTCACAATTACGATATTTGCTTGACCTCACAGTTTCTCACCAACGTATTACAGTACAGAACGCTGTATCTCGCTAAATGACATCGTTCTTTAAGGTTTCACGATACTTGCATGCGCTTTACCGAGAATGTCACAACATAGCAGTTTCGCACTTGTAACGGTACAACACGCAGTATTTGCCTTGTTCATGCCGTTTTGTGTGCTTTCACAACATTTTACCTATCGCAGTTTCGTACTCGCAATAAAACACTATCTCGTTAATTGACGTCGTTTTTGGTGGTTTCACGACGCTACCTAGCTTAAACTAACCTAACTCAACCTAACATAACCTTCGCACTTCTATCGTTAGAAAACGTTTTACTCGCTACTTTACATTGCTTTCTACAACATTACGACGGTTTCAAGCGCTTTTACATTAGATATCGCAGTTCTCAACTTGTAAAGGTGAAAAACACTGCATGTCACTAAGTGACATTGTTTAATGCGGTTTTAGCGCGGTTCATATCTTAACCTAACCTAACATTCGCACTTGTATCTAAAAACGCTCTATTACACTGTTTTGTTCACAATTACAATATTTGCATAACCTCACAGTTTTTCACCAACTTATTGCAGTACAGAACGCTGTATCTCGCTAAATGACATTGTTCTTTAAGGTTTCACGATGCTTGCATGCGCTTTAACGAGAATATCACAATATAGCAGTTTCGCACTTGTAACGGTAGAACACGCAGTATTTGGCTTGTTCATTCCGTTTTGTGTGCTTTCACAACATTTCACCTATCGCAGTTTAATACTCGCAATAAAACAACACTATCTCGTTAGATGACGTCGTTTTTGGTAGTTTCACGACGCTACCTAGCTTAACCTAACCTAACCTAACCTAACCTTCGCACTTCTATCGTTAGAAAACGTTTTATTCGCAACTTTACAATGTTTTCTACAAGATTACGACGGTTTCATGCGCTTTCACATTAGATATCGTAGTTCCCGACTTGTAATGTTGAAAAACACTACATCTCACTAAGTGACATTGTTTAATGCGGTTTTACGATGGTTGATATGTCAACCTAACCTAACATTCGCACTTGTATCTAAAGACGCTCAATTACACTGTTTCGTTCACAATTACGATATTTGCTTGACCTCACAGTTTCTCACCAACGTATTACAGTACAGAACGCTGTATCTCGCTAAATGACATCGTTCTTTAAGGTTTCACGATACTTGCATGCGCTTTACCGAGAATGTCACAACATAGCAGTTTCGCACTTGTAACGGTACAACACGCAGTATTTGGCTTGTTCATGCCGTTTTGTGTGCTTTCACAACATTTTACCTATCGCAGTTTCGTACTCGCAATAAAACAACATTATCTCGTTAGATGACGTCGTTTTTGGTGGTTTCACGACGCTACCTAGCTTAAACTATCATAACTCAACCTAACATAACCTTCGTACTTCTATCGTTAGAAAACGTTTTACTCGCTACTTTACATTGCTTTCTACAACTTTACGACGGTTTCAAGCGCTTTCACATTAGATATCGCAGTTCCCAACTTGTAAAGGTGAAAAACACTGCATCTCACTAAGTGACATTGTTTAATGCGGTTTTACGACGGTTCATACCTTAACCTAACGTAACCTAACCTAACCTAACCCAACCTAACCTAACATAACCTAACCTAACCTAACCTAACCAAACCTAACCTAACGTAACCTAACCTAACCTAACCTTCACAGAAGTTAAAAAACAGCGCTAAAAAGACGGGACAAGAAAAGAAAGGACAACAGGACAGCGCCCTGTCCTGTTGTCCTTTCTTTTCTTGTCCCGTCTTTTTAGCGCTGTTTTTTAACTTCTGTGAACATGAACCAACCAGCCCAAATGCGTACGCTTCTAACCTAACCTTACCTAACCTAACCTAACGACGTTTGCAAGCGCTTTCACATTAGATATCGCAGTTCCCGACTTGTAATGGTGAAAAACACTGCATCTCACTAAGTGACATTGTTTAATGCGGTTTTACGACGGTTCATATCTTAACCTAACCTAGCATTCGTACTTGTATTGAAAAACGCTCTATTACACTGTTTCGTTCACAATTACGATATTTGCATAACCTCACAGTTTTTCACCAACTTATTGCAGTACAGAACGCTGTATCTCGCTAAATGACATTGTTCTTTAAGGTTTCACGATGCTTGCATGCGCTTTAACGAGAATATCACAATATAGCAGTTTCGCACTTGTAACGGTAGAACACGCAGTATTTGGCTTGTTCATGCCGTTTTGTGTGCTTTCACAACATTTCACCTATCGCAGTTTAATACTCGCAATAAAACAACACTATCTCGTTAGATGACGTCGTTTTTGGTAGTTTCACGACGCTACTTAGCTTAAACTAACCTAACCTAACCTAACCTTCGCACTTCTATCGTTAGAAAACGTTTTACTCGCAACTTTACAATGTTTTCTACAAGATTACGACGGTTTCATGCGCTTTCACATTAGATATCGTAGTTCCCGACTTGTACTGTTGAAAAACACTACATCTCAATAAGTGACATTGTTTAATGCGGTTTTACGACGGTTCATATCTTAACCTAACCTAACATTCGTACTTGTATCTAAAAACGCTCTATTACACTGTTTTGTTCACAATTACGATATTTGCATAACCTCACAGTTTTTCACCAACTTATTGCAGTACAGAATGCTGTATCTCGCTAAATGACATTGTTCTTTAAGGTTTCACGATGCTTGCATGCGCTTTAACGAGAATATCACAATATAGCAGTTTCGCACTTGTAACGGTAGAACACGCAGTATTTGGCTTGTTCATTCCGTTTTGTGTGCTTTCACAACATTTCACCTATCGCAGTTTAATACTCGCAATAAAACAACACTATCTCGTTAGATGACGTCGTTTTTGGTAGTTTCACGACGCTACCTAGCTTAACCTAACCTAACCTAACCTAACCTTCGCACTTCTATCGTTAGAAAACGTTTTATTCGCAACTTTACAATGTTTTCTACAAGATTACGACGGTTTCATGCGCTTTCACATTAGATATCGTAGTTCCCGACTTGTAATGTTGAAAAACACTACATCTCACTAAGTGACAATGTTTAATGCGGTTTTACGACGGTTGATATGTCAACCTAACCTAACATTCGCACTTGTATATAAAGACGCTCAATTACACTGTTTCGTTCACAAATACGATATTTGCTTGACCTCACAGTTTCTCACCAACGTATTACAGTACAGAACGCTGTATCTCGCTAAATGGCATCGTTCTTTAAGGTTTCACGATACTTGCATGCGCTTTACCGAGAATGTCACAACATAGCAGTTTCGCACTTGTAACGGTACAACACGCAGTATTTGGCTTGTTCATGCCGTTTTGTGTGCTTTCACAACATTTTACCTATCGCAGTTTCGTACTCGCAATAAAACAATATTATCTCGTTAGATGACGTCGTTTTTGGTGGTTTCACGACGCTACCTAGCTTAAACTAACATAACTCAACCTAACATAACCTTCGCACTTCTATCGTTAGAAAACGTTTTACTCGTTACTTTACATTGCTTTCTACAACTTTACGACGGTTTCAAGCGCTTTCACATTAGATATCGCAGTTCCCAACTTGTAAAGGTGAAAAACACTGCATCTCACTAAGTGACATTGTTTAATGCGGTTTTACGACGGTTCATACCTTAACCTAACGTAACCTAACCTAACCTAACCCAACCTAACCTAACATAACCTAACCTAACCTAACCTAACCAAACCTAACCTAACGTAACCTAACCTAACCTAACCTAACCTAACGACGTTTGCAAGCGCTTTCACATTAGATATCGCAGTTCCCGACTTGTAATGGTGAAAAACACTGCATCTCACTAAGTGACATTGTTTAATGCGGTTTTACGACGGTTCATATCTTAACCTAACCTAACATTCGTACTTGTATTGAAAAACGCTCTATTACACTGTTTCGTTCACAATTACGATATTTGCATAACCTCACAGTTTTTCACCAACTTATTGCAGTACAGAACGCTGTATCTAGCTAAATGACATTGTTTTTTAAGGTTTCACGATGCTTGTATGCGCTTTAACGAGAATATCACAATATAGCAGTTTCGCACTTGTAACGGTAGAACACGCAGTATTTGGCTTGTTCATGCCGTTTTGTGTGCTTTCACAACATTTCACCTATCGCAGTTTAATACTCGCAATAAAACAACACTATCTCGTTAGATGACGTCATTTTTGGTAGTTTGACGACGCTACCTAGCTTAAACTAACCCAACCTAACCTAACCTTCGCACTTCTATCGTTAGAAAACGTTTAACTCGCAACTTTACAATGTTTTCTACAAGATTACGACGGTTTCATGCGCTTTCACATTAGATATCGTAGTTCCCGACTTGTAATGTTGAAAAACACTACATCTCACTAAGTGACATTGTTTAATGCGGTTTTACGACGGTTGATATGTGAACCTAACCTAACATTCGCACTTGTATCTAAAGACGCTCAATTACACTGTTTCGTTCACAATTACGATATTTGCTTGACCTCACAGTTTCTCACCAACTTATTACAGTACAGAACGCTGTATCTCGCTAAATGACATCGTTCTTTAAGGTTTCACGATACTTGCATGCGCTTTACCGAGAATGTCACAACATAGCAGTTTCGCACTTGTAACGGTACAACACGCAGTATTTGCCTTGTTCATGCCGTTTTGTGTGCTTTCACAACATTTTACCTATCGCAGTTTCGTACTCGCAATAAAACACTATCTCGTTAAATGACGTCGTTTTTGGTGGTTTCACGACGCTACCTAGCTTAAACTAACATAACTCAACCTAACATAACCTTCGCACTTCTATCGTTAGAAAACGTTTTACTCGCTACTTTACATTGCTTTCTACAACATTACGACGGTTTCAAGCGCTTTCACATTAGATATCGCAGTTCTCAACTTGTAAAGGTGAAAAACACTGCATGTCACTAAGTGACATTGTTTAATGCGGTTTTAGCGCGGTTCATATCTTAACCTAACCTAACCTAACCTAACCCAACCTAACCTAACATAACCTAACCTAACCTAACCTAACCAAACCTAACCTAACGTAACCTAACCTAACCTAACCTACCTAACCTAACCTAACGACGTTTGCAAGCGCTTTCACATTAGATATCGCAGTTCCCAACTTGTAAAGGTGAAAAACACTGCATCTCACTAAGTGACATTGTTTAATGCGGTTTTACGACGGTTCATACCTTAACCTAACGTAACCTAACCTAACCTAACCCAACCTAACCTAACATAACCTAACCTAACCTAACCTAACCTAACCTAACCAAACCTAACCTAACGTAACCTAACCTAACCTAACCTAACCTAACCTAACCTAACGACGTTTGCAAGCGCTTTCACATTAGATATCGCAGTTCCCGACTTGTAATGGTGAAAAACACTGCATCTCACTAAGTGACATTGTTTAATGCGGTTTTACGGCGGTTCATATCTTAACCTAACCTAACATTCGTACTTGTATTGAAAAACGCTCTATTACACTGTTTCGTTCACAATTACGATATTTGCATAACCTCACAGTTTTTCACCAACTTATTGCAGTACAGAACGCTGTATCTCGCTAAATGACATTGTTCTTTAAGGTTTCACGATGCTTGCATGCGCTTTAACGAGAATATCACAATATAGCAGTTTCGCACTTGTAACGGTAGAACACGCAGTATTTGGCTTGTTCATGCCGTTTTGTGTGCTTTCACAACATTTCACCTATCGCAGTTTAATACTCGCAATAAAACAACACTATTTCGTTAGATGACGTCGTTTTTGGTAGTTTCACGACGCTACCTAGCTTAAACTAACCCAACCTAACCTAACCTTCGCACTTCTATCGTTAGAAAACAATTTACTCGCAACTTTACAATGTTTTCTACAAGATTACGACGGTTTCATGCGCTTTCACATTAGATATCGTAGTTCCCGACTTGTACTGTTGAAAAACACTACATCTCACTAAGTGACAGTGTTTAATGCGGTTTTACGACGGTTGATATGTCAACCTAACCTAACATTCGCACTTGTATTGAAAAACGCTCTATTACACTGTTTTGTTCACAATTACGATATTTGCATAACCTCACAGTTTTTCACCAACTTATTGCAGTACAGAACACTGTATCTCGCTAAATGACATCGTTCTTTAAGGTTTCACGATGCTTGCATGCGCTTTAACGAGAATATCACAACATAGCAGTTTCGCACTTGTAACGGTACAACACGCAGTATTTGGCTTGTTCATGCCGTTTTGTGTGCTTTCACAACATTTCACCTATCGCAGTTTCGTACTCGCAATAAAACAACACTATCTCGTTAGATGACGTTGTTTTTGGTAGTTTCACGACGCTACCTAGCTTAAACTAACATAACTCAACCTAACATAACCTTCGCAGTTCTATCGTTAGAAAACGTTTTACTCGCTACTTTACATTGCTTTCTACAACATTACGACGGTTTCAAGCGCTTTCACATTAGATATCACAGTTCCCAACTTGTAAAGGTGAAAAACACTGCATCACACTGACATTGTTTAATGCGGTTTTACGACGGTTCATACCTTAACCTAACGTAACCTAACCTAACCTAACCTAACCTTACCTAACCTAACCTAACCTAACCCAACCCAACCAACCTAACCTAACCTAACCTAAACTAACCTAACCCAACCTAACCTAACCCAACCTAACCCAACCCAACCCAACCTAACCTAACCTAAGCTAACCTAACCTAACCTAACCAAACCTAACCTAACCTAACTTAACCTAACCTAACGCAACCTAACCTAACCTGACCTATTCTAACGTAACCTAACCTTACCTGACCTAACCTAACCTAACGTAACCTAACCTAACCTAACGACGTTTGCAAGCGCTTTGACATTAGATATCGCAGTTCCCGACTTGTAATGGTGAAAAACACTGCATCTCACTAAGTGTCATTGTTTAATGCGGTTTTACGACGGTTCATATCTTAACCTAACCTAACATTCGTACTTGTATTGAAAAACGCTCTATTACACTGTTTCGTTCACAATTACGATATTTGCATAACCTCACAGTTTTTCACCAACTTATTGCAGTACAGAACGCTGTATCTCGCTAAAGGACATCGTTCTTTAAGGTTTCACGATGCTTGCATGCGCTTTAACAAGAATATCACATTATAGCAGTTTCGCACTTGTAACGGTACAACACGCAGTATCTGGCTTGTTCAAGCCGTTTTGTGTACCTTCACAACATTTCACCTATTGCAGTTACGTACATGCAATAAAACAACACTATCTCGTTAGATGACGTCCTTTTTGGTGGTCTCACGACGCTACATAGCTTAAACTAACATAACTCAAGCTAACCTTCGCACTTCTACCATTAGAAAACGTTTTACTCGCAACTTTACAATGTTTTCTACAAGATTACGACGGTTTCATCCGCTTTCACATTAGATATCGTAGTTCCCGACTTGTAATGTTGAAAAACACTACATCTCACTAAGTGACATTGTTTAATGCGGTTTTACGACGGTTGATAAGTGAACCTAACCTAACATTCGCACTTGTATCTAAAGACGCTCAATTACACTGTTTCGTTCACAATTACGATATTTGCTTGACCTCACAGTTTCTCACCAACTTATTACAGTACAGAACGCTGTATCTCGCTAAATGACATCGTTCTTTAAGGTTTCACGATACTTGCATGCGCTTTACCGAGAATGTCACAACATAGCAGTTTCGCACTTGTAACGGTACAACACGCAGTATTTGGCTTGTTCATGCCGTTTTGTGTGCTTTCACAACATTTTACCTATCGCAGTTTCGTACTCGCAATAAAACAACACTATCTCGTTAAATGACGTCGTTTTTGGTGGTTTCACGACGCTACCTAGCTTAAACTAACATAACTCAACCTAACATAACCTTCGCACTTCTATCGTTAGAAAACGTTTTACTCGCTACTTTACAATGCTTTCTACAACATTACGACGGTTTCAAGCGCTTTCACATTAGATATCGCAGTTCTCAACTTGTAAGGTGAAAAACACTGCATCTCACTAAGTGACATTGTTTAATGCGGTTTTAGCGCGGTTCATATCTTAACCTAACCTAACCTAACCTAACCTAACCCAACCTAACCTAAGATAACCTAACCTAACCTAACCTAACCTAACCAAACCTAACCTAACGTAACCTAACCTAGCCTAACCTAACCTAACCTAACCTAACCTAACCTAACGACGTTTGCAAGCGCTTTCACATTAGATATCGCAGTTCCCGACTTGTGATGGTGAAAAACACTGCATCTCACTAAGTGACATTGTTTAATGCGGTTTTACGACGGTTCATATCTTAACCTAACCTAGCATTCGTACTTGTATTGAAAAACGCTCTATTACACTGTTTCGTTCACAATTACGATATTTGCATAACCTCACAGTTTTTCACCAAGTTATTGCAGTACAGAACGCTGTATCTCGCTAAATGACATTGTTCTTTAAGGTTTCACGATGCTTGCATGCGCTTTAACGAAAATATCACAATATAGCAGTTTCGCACTTGTAACGGTAGAACACGCAGTATTTGGCTTGTTCATGCCGTTTTGTGTGCTTTCACAACATTTCACCTATCGCAGTTTAATACTCGCAATAAAACAACACTATCTCGTTAGATGACGTCGTTTTTGGTAGTTTCACGACGCTACTTAGCTTAAACTAACCTAACCTAACCTAACCTTCGCACTTCTATCGTTAGAAAACGTTTTACTCGCAACTTTACAATGTTTTCTACAAGATTACGACGGTTTCATGCGCTTTCACATTAGATATCGTAGTTCCCGATTTGTACTGTTGAAAAACACTACATCTCACTAAGTGACATTGTTTAATGCGGTTTTACGACGGTTCATATCTTAACCTAACCTAACATTCGCACTTGTATCTAAAAACGCTCTATTACACTGTTTTGTTCACAATTACGATATTTGCATAACCTCACAGTTTTTCACCAACTTATTGCAGTACAGAACGCTGTATCTTGCTAAATGACATTGTTCTTTAAGGTTTCACGATGCTTGCATGCGCTTTAACGAGAATATCACAATATAGCAGTTTCGCACTTGTAACGGTAGAACACGCAGTATTTGGCTTGTTCATGCCGTTTTGTGTGCTTTCACAACATTTCACCTATCGCAGTTTATTACTCGCAATAAAACAACACTATCTCGTTAGATGACGTCGTTTTTGGTAGTTTCACGACGCTACCTAGCTTAAACTAACCAACCTAACCTAACCTTCGCACTTCTATCGTTAGAAAACGTTTTACTCGCAACTTTACAATGTTTTCTACAAGATTACGACGGTTTCATGCGCTTTCACATTAGATATCGTAGTTCCCGACTTGTACTGTTGAAAAACACTACATCTCACTAAGTGACATTGTTTAATGCGGTTTTACGACGGTTGATATGTCAACCTAACCTAACATTCGCACTTGTATTGAAAAACGCTCTATTACACTGTTTTGTTCACAATTACGATATTTGCATAACCTCACAGTTTTTCACCAACTTATTGAAGTACAGAACACTGTATCTCGCTAAATGACATCGTTCTTTAAGGTTTCACGATGCTTGCATGCGCTTTAACGAGAATATCACAACATAGCAGTTTCGCACTTGTAACGGTACAACACGCAGTATTTGGCTTGTTCATGCCGTTTTGTGTGCTTTCACAACATTTCAACTATCGCAGTTTCGTACTCGCAATAAAACAACACTATCTCGTTAGATGACGTTGTTTTTGGTAGTTTCACGACGCTACCTAGCTTAAACTAACATAACTCAACCTAACATAACCTTCGCAGTTCTATCGTTAGAAAACGTTTTACTCGCTACTTTACATTGCTTTCTACAACATTACGACGGTTTCAAGCGCTTTCACATTAGATATCACAGTTCCCAACTTGTAAAGGTGAAAAACACTGCATCTGACTAAGTGACATTGTTTAATGCGGTTTTACGACGGTTCATACCTTAACCTAACGTAACCTAACCTAACCTAACCTAACCTTACCTAACCTAACCTAACCTAACCCAACCCAACCCACCTAACCTAACCTAACCTAACCTAACCTAACCTAACCCAACCTAACCTAACCTAACTTAACCTAACCCAACCTAACCCAACCAAACCCAACCTAACCTAACCTAAGCTAACCTAACCTAACCTAACCAAACCTAACCTAACCTAACTTAACCTAACCTAACGTAACCTAACCTAACCTAACCTATTCTAACATAACCTAACCTTACCTGACCTAACCTAACCTAACGTAACCTAACCTAACCTAACGACGTTTGCCAGCGCTTTGACATTAGATATCGCAGTTCCCGACTTGTAATGGTGAAAAACACTGCATCTCACTAAGTGACATTGTTTAATGCGGTTTTACGACGGTTCATATCTTAACCTAACCTAACATTCGTACTTGTATTGAAAAACGCTCTATTACACTGTTTCGTTCACAATTACGATATTTGCATAACCTCACAGTTTTTCACCAACTTATTGCAGTACAGAACGCTGTATCTCGCTAAAGGACATCGTTCTTTAAGGTTTCACGATGCTTGCATGCGCTTTAACAAGAATATCACATTATAGCAGTTTCGCACTTGTAACGGTACAACACGCAGTATCTGGCTTGTTCAAGCCGTTTTGTGTACCTTCAAAACATTTCACCTATTGCAGTTACGTACATGCAATAAAACAACACTATCTCGTTAGATGACGTCCTTTTTGGTGGTCTCACGACGCTACATAGCTTAAACTAACATAACTCAAGCTAACCTTCGCACTTCTATCGTTAGAAAACGTTTTACTCGCAATTTTACAATGTTTTCTACAAGATTACGACGGTTTCATGCGCTTTCACATTAGATATCGTAGTTCCCAACTTGTAATGTTGAAAAACACTACATCTCACTAAGTGACATTGTTTAATGCGGTTTTACAACGGTTGATATCTCAACCTAACCTAACATTCGCACTTGTATCTAAATACGCTCAATTACACTGTTTCGTTCACAATTACGATATTTGCTTGACCTCACAGTTTCTCACCAACTTATTACAGTACAGAACGCTAGATCTCGCTAAATGACATCGTTCTTTAGGTTTCAAGATACTTGCATGCGCTTTAACGAGAATATCACAATAAAGCAGTTTCGCACTTGTAACGGCACAAGACGCAATATCTGGCTAGTTCATGCCATTTTGTGTGCTTTCCCAATATTTCACCTATCGCAGTTTCGTACTCGCAATAAAACAACACTATCTAGTTAGATGACATCGTTTTTGGTGGTTTCACGACGCTACCTAGCTCAAACTAACCGAACCTTCGCACTTCTATCGTTAGAAAACGTTTTATTCGCTACTTTACAATGTTTTCTACAAGATTACGACGGTTTCATGCGCTTTCACATTAGATATCGCAGTTCCCGACTTGTAATGGAGAAAAACACAGCATCTCACTAAGTGACATTGTTTAATGCGGTTTTAGTGCGGTTCATATCTTAACCTAACCTAACCTTACCTAACCCAACCTAACCTAACCTAACCTAACCAAACCTTACCTAACATACCCTAACCTAACCTAACCTAACCTAACCTAACCAAACCAAACCTAACCTAACCTAACGTAACCTAACCTAACCTAACCTAACCTAACCTAACCTAACGACGTTTGCAAGCGCTTTCACATTAGATATCGCAGTTCCCGACTTGTAATGGTGAAAAACACTGCATCTCACTAAGTGACATTGTTTAATGCGGTTTTACGACGGTTC
>NW_027465212.1:0-35929 GCF_043290135.1 Rhipicephalus microplus | reverse complement strand
TGCGATATTACCCAAGACCGATTCGGAGCGCAGGTGTTTTGATTTAGCGATAGCTAACACTTCGGGAGGGATGTGTATAATAATTATGTACAGTTGAATGCCACTATTTCTTACAACCATTCATATACGGAACACACGTGTGCCAGTTTTTATTGTAACGAATGAAGCTTTGTTGTCGTAGAAGTGAGTGGAGATGTGTTCGACTTGCTGCACCAGTGCCTGCTTTTCAAGGACGAGGTATATATAAGCGTTTCACGTGCTACGCGATGCCATAAGGCAAAGAAAGAGTGTCCCACACTCGTCACCATGGCTACTGGTGGCGCTGACTGGCTACAGAGTTTTCTTTAAGCATTACAGAGTTTTTGTTGAAAAAAATTGGCCCCTTATCTGCATGTTTCACTGCAAATGTTGTCGAAAGGCGATGGTCTTGCGTCTGGACAGAGGGAACAAAACGTTTATTTGATGTTTTCCGCAAGAAAGTCGGTTAATTTTATTCTGCCGGCGCTGCGTTAGAGAGTCTCGAAACGAGCGCCATCTGCCAGTTTTTTTCAAAAACGAAGGAAGGCGTACGCGCCCACGGTGAAAGATGCGTGCCCGTGATAAGGTGTAGAACGCAAAGCGACGGGCAGGTGCCACCACCGTGTTGTCTTAGCAAAGCGTTGGAAACGCCTTTTTGAACATTGCGTTGCATTGTCAGCGCAGCGTGATGAACGCTACTTTCCTTAGAATTGCTTATGTATGCCTGCTCTAGTATAAAGACACACAAAATATTGACGTGTTGTTATGGTGCCTCAGATATGCGCAGTAATTGCTTCTTAATTGGTAATCGCATAAGTATGAATGCTAAAACTTGAGCAATATTGGTGGGTGCTGCGGATGGGGTTGACCGTTTGGGGAACCTTTTGGGGCTGTTTGGGGTATCGTTACGGTTGACAAAGAGACAAATGTACAGATAGACAAATAGACCAAAATTTTTGCGTCGAAGTACCTCTAGAAAGACTATCGCCTTTAAAACTGTAATGGGTTGGGACTTGTCGTCTTCGCAGCCGATTTCTAGGCCGAGGCGGAAAGATTTCGCCACTAATTAGGTTACTCAGAAATGAATGCCCCGCCGTGGTGGTCCAGTGGCTAAGGTACTCGGCTGCTGACCCACAGGTTGCGGGTTCGTATCCCGGCTGCGGTGGCTGCATTTCCGATGGAGGCGGAAATGTTGTAGGCCCGTGTGCTCAGATTTGGGTGCACGTTAAAGAACCCCAGGTGGTCTAAATTTCCGCAGCCCTCCACTGCGGCGTCTCTCATAATCATATAGTGGTTTTGGGACGTTAAACCCCACATATCAATCATCAATCAATCAGAAATGATTGATTGACAAAAGTAATTGAATCAACTTTTTATTATCAAATTCAGGGTGGTGGTTAATATGGCGAAGTTGTTCTACGTCACAAATTATGACGTGCCTAGCTTTTAAACATTGAAGATATCACGCATGATTTCAGGGATTCGTCGTCAAATTTCCCGACCGCACCGCCTCAGAAACCGAAACTAACGCTCTTGGTGAGTTAGCTTCGGTTTATTTGACACCGCGGAGTGGAAGTTCGATGATGGATTTCCGATACCATGCGTGATATCTTCAATTTTTTAAAAACTAGGCTCGCCATAATTTGTGACGTAGAAAGAACTGCTGAAGCGCTCCGCTAGTAACTCTGCCGACGGGGTCGGTGCGTTGGTGCATGGAGTGCGTGTCTACAACTGTATACTGTGTCGCAATTTATGTACCGGTCCCCCGTCGGGGTTCGCATCACGTGCCTCGGCTGTCGCGAAAACCAAGCGAGGCCAGGCGCTTTCATCGTGTGACAGAAACCGTAGTATAGTTCACAATGAAGTCGTGTCACTATATCGCTGCCACGCATGTACAGCCGTCGTCGTCATCAAAGGGAACACGAGAGCGCGTGGCAGGTAGCCCTGTATCGTGCATGTGGCGCATGCAGCGGCATAATGTGGAAAATAAAAAGGTAGTGTCGTTCCCCGCTTTTGCGAACGTGTTTCTTTTTTTAACGCTTTATTTTTACGACCATCTTTTGTTTGGGCCTTTCACTAAATACTGGAGCTACGATGGCACGATCACCCTATCAGTTACGAACAAAACGCTCTTCTCAGGTCGTCTGCCGCAACTACTGTTATAAAAGAAGTGGAAAAAAAAAAAACTTGGCTGATTCCCCTATATAGGAATCGGTATAACACGAAAGTGAAACGTGTCTTTACAGAGGTAGTTGAGCGTTTGTTTTGCATTGTTTTAGCAACAGCAAGAAATTGCAGAGTCACGTTAGGAATGGCAAGCAGCTCGAAAATTGCAGCGCACGCCTCAACAAGAAAGCACGCACGAAATGAGCATACACGGAACGTGCGCGGACTAACAACTGTCACAGTTCGACACTTGAAGCATGCTGTTCGAACAGGAAGAAAGACGCGCGAAGCGAGCGCACAAGTATGCACTGGACAAGCGCGAACAACGGTCGCAATTCAGCGCTCTGTTGACTCGACGACCTTGAGAGCGCCCCCCAACGCGAGCCCGTCGCGTCATCTCGCCACTGATAACAAAAACGCGTTGAAGTTTCGATGCTCTAAGGACTTCGAAACTGTGTATGGTGTATATAGATGGATTGCCGTTAGCAGTCTATAGGCAACGTACGCTTCGAGGCGTAATGATTAGCACTGCGCCCTGAGATTTGAAAGGTTGCTGGTTCGATTCCGCGTGAGAGACGCTTGCCTTCCTTTCTTTGCAATCTCTTAGTATATATATATATATATATATATATATATATATATATATATATATATATATATATATATATATATATATATATATATATATATATATATATATATATATATATATATATATATATATATAATTCAATGTCACTTCCGTCGCGGAAGTACGTCAGCGCAGCCTTGGTAGACCCCGGCATAACACACTCTCGTGTAAAAAAAAAAAAAGCAGCTTCGCATTACTATAGTGCGAAGCTTGAAGGCAGAGTAGGGCTGATGTCTTTCCTTTTCTGTCGATTTCCTTCACTTTTTTTTATACTTCTCCCTTTTTGTACTCGTTCTCTTGGCCATCCGAGGTATTGCATCCCATGCCGGACAAATTAGCGCACTCGTTTTGAGATTCAAGCAAAAAGTGGAGAGTACGGCGAAGAGATAGCGTTTGCCGGCCGAGTTATAGCGCTCACGATGTTGCTATTTCTTCACGCGACCGACAGAGTTTTTTCATCGCGAAAAAAAAATTCGACTTCGTTTTTACTGGTTACGGAGGTTTTCGCAATTCCGGCGGCGCATATTCGACCGATTTTTTTTTTTTTTTGGTTCTCCGGGCAACGAACGATTTTCTTAACAGTTTTGCTGCTGAATAAAAATAAAAGAAAAACTGCAAAAGTGCAGACAAAACAATGAATGGCTCTCCTTTTATTTTCGCGTTTCTCCTCTGCGCCGCGCCACATGCGTGGTATATGCGAAACGTGTTCCCTCTCATAAAGATGACGGCTGTAATCACGCGGCTGTCTGTCAGATCAGCACGCCACATCGGATCCGCCCAGTTTTGCGCGAAGTCGACGGTCTGTGTGTGAAGTCATCGGTGTGCAATTTATAGACTGCGCGGACGGAGGCGTCGCCCTAGTTATCACTCCCCCGGTCCAAGTGTTATCGGTCCTTTGCAGTTATCGGGCGCTCAATGCCGACTCCATTCCATTGTTTACCCATCCCGGTGTGGGCCGAAACGCACGAAGCAGGTTGCTGAGCTTATCGCGTCAGCAGCTATGGCTTTTTTTTCCCCCCTAGGTGTTGTTTGCGAGCCTATAATGGTGCCACTGTAACGGAACTCGCGGAGTGGACGGAAGTGCGTTCCGTTGGCCGTGAAGTATGCGGACTATGTTGTAAAGGACAGGAAAAATGTCGATGCTCGACCTTTACGCCTAAAACGTTCTGTTGGTATTATGCTGCGGATGCAAATCATAACATTGCACGTGGTTGTGCACCTCCTTCAGGTAACGAGTACTATTTTGCGATAAGACGTTATAGACAACTCTGTAAGGTCGCCCTAGTCGATCACTTAATCTCTGTGCAGTGTTGGGTCACAACTTGCCTTGGAAAGTCAGTTTGAACCCTTATAGCTGTTTAAGTTCGGTGTGTTTTTCTCACACTGAATCGCATCGTACTCCGCAATCCCACGCTCTGTGACTCTGACGTGATTTATAAATTCTTACTCCGCCGCGGTGGTCTGTGGCCAGGCACCCGGCTACTGACCCACTGGTCGCGGCCGCGATCGAATCCTGGTTGCAGCGACTGCATTTTCGGTGGAGGCGAAGATGCTGTATAGGCCCGTGCACGTGCTCAGATTTGGAGCTCGTTGAAGAACCCCATGTGGTTGAAATTTCCGGAGCCCTCCACTATACAATGCCTCTCATAATCATGTAATGGTTTTCGAACGTAAACCCCACATATCATCATATTGTTACGAGGTTGGTTGCTTCTGAGCGAGATGTATTTGCAGAGTAAAAACTACAGGCAAGAGACACAATGGCTGATTGGCCCAGTCGCGCGCCTGTCAGTCGCACCTCTTCCTTTTCTTCCTCTCCGTAGCAGGACCCCCGGGCGTTGGAGCGCCGTCTCGGCGAGCGTCCGGAGAAGTGCGACAGAAGTAGGGTTTCAAGCGCGAAACATGGACAATGTCAACTAGTGACGAACTTGGTGACGTATTGGAGTGCAATGGCGCTATCTCGTAGGTTACGTCGCTAACTTGACGTAAGACTAGGTAGGGTCCGGCGTATCGGGACAAAAGTTTTTCGGAGAGACCTACACGGCGACACGGTGACCAGAGGAGCACGTGGTCACCTGGGGCAAACGTTATATTTCGATGCCGGTGGTCGTAGCGGGCTTTTTGCATATCCTGTGACCTGGTGAGGCGAGACTGGGCAACTTGACGAGCCATGTGAGCCCGATCAATGGCTTCGCGCGCGTACTCGGAAGGAGATGGCACGAGAGGCAAGGTGGTTTCAAATGGCAATATGGGGTCGCGACCATATAAAAGATAAAAAGGCGAGAATCCCGCAGTGTCATGTCGAGAGGAGTTATATGCGAAGGTCACATAGGCCAACGTTGTATCCCAGTCTCGATGATCATCGGAGACGTACATCGAAAGCATCTCTGTGAGCGTGCGGTTGAGACGTTCAGTTAGGCCATTAGTTTGTGGGTGGTAGGCGGTAGATAGCTTATGGGCTGTAGCACACGATCGAAGGAGGTCATCGACAACTTTGGACAGGAAAGAGCGGCCGCGGTCCGTAAGCAGCTGTCGGGGTGCACCATGGTGTAAGATGACGTCATGAAGAAGAAAATCCGCGACGTCAGTGGCGCAACTGGTTGGCATGGCCTTTGTTATCGCGTAACGGGTCGCATAATCTGTGGCGACGGCAATCCATTTATTTCCTAGTGTCGTCGTCGGAAAAGGGCCAAGAAGGTCGAGTCCCACGCGATGAAATGGTTCAGAGGGGACTTCAATTGGGTGAAGATATCCAGCTGGCAGCAAAGAAGGTCTTTTCCGGCGCTGGCAGAGGTCGCAAGTGGCGACATATCGACGTACGCTGCGGTACAATCCAGGCCAGAAAAATCGACGTCGCACGCGGTCGTATGTGCGGGAAACGCCGAGGTGTCCCGCTGTTGGTGCGTCGTGAAGTTGTTGAAGTATGGCAGGCCGTAGATGACGAGGGATGACAAGCAGAAGCTCAGGGCCTTCAGTGGTGACGTTGCGGCGGTAGAGGATGCCGTCATGCAGCACGAACATACGGGATTCAGCGTCATGGCTGTCAGACTGGATGGCGTCGATGATAGTGCGCAATGACTCATCCCGTCGTTGTTCGATGCGCATATCGCTGACGTCTGTAAACGCCATTACTCTGCTCTCCAGGTCAGGCGCAACGGGATCAGGAGGATCTACCGGATATCGAGAAAGACAGTCTGCGTCCTTGTGCAAACGGCCAGACTTGTAGCTGACGCTAAACGAAAATTCCTGAAGCCTCAGAGCCCAGCGAGCCAGACGTCCAGTCGGGTCCTTCAGAGAAGTCAGCCAACAGAGGGCGTGGTGGTCCGTAACGACAGTGAAAATGCGACCATATAAATATGGCCGAAACTTGGCGACGGCCCAAACTAAAGCTAGACACTCTCTCTCGGTGATGGAATAATTCATCTCCTGGGGAGAAAGCAGGCGACTGGCGTAAGCTATCACGCACTGTCTACCGTGGTGCCGCTGAGCGAGAACTGCGCCGATACCGTGGCCACTTGGCGTCGGTGCGAACCTCTGTGGCAGCAGAAGGATTAAAGTGGGCAAGTATGGGGGGCGTAGTTAGGTAGCCGATGAGAGCGGCGAAAGCTTGAGCCTGCTCAGGGCCCCATGAGAATGTGGTATCCTTCTTCAGCAAATCTGTCAGTGGCCGGGCAACGTCAGCGAAGTTTTTCACAAAACGGCGAAAGTAGGAACATAAGCCGACGAAGCTACGGACGTCGGATGTAGAACGGGGCACTGGAAAGCTACGGACGACGCGGATCTTTTCGGGATCTGGTTGGACACCATCGGCGTTTACAATATGGCCCAGAATGGCAATCTGACGGTGACCAAATTGACACTTCTTGGAATTGAGTTGTAGCCCAGCTGTTCTGAAGACTGCGAGAATTGCAGCGAGACGGGTCAGGTGGCTATCGAAAGTAGATGAAAAGACTATCACATCGTCTAGGTAACAAAGACAAGTAGACCACTTGTAACCACGCAGGAGAGAGTCCATCATTCGTTCGAATGTGGCAGGGGCGTTACATAGTCCAAAAGGCATGACCTTAAACTGGTATAAACCATCTGGTGTAATGAAGGCCGTCTTCTCGCGGTCCATTTCATCGACAGAAATCTGCCAGTAGCCGGACCGGAGATCTATAGACGAGAAGTATGTAGCCCCGTGTAGGCAGTCCAACGCGTCATCGATGCGTGGTAGCGGGTACACGTCTTTTCGTGTGATCTTGTTTAGGTGGCGATAGTCAACGCAGAAGCGCCAGGTACCATCTTTTTTCTTCACAAGGACGACAGGGGAGGCCCAAGGACTACTTGATGGTTCTATGACACCTTTGTTGAGCATTTTGTCCACTTCTGCTTGGATAACTCTACGCTCAGTGGGGGAGACACGATAGGGGCGTCGGCGAATAGGACTGGCGTCACCAGTATTTATACGGTGCTGAACAGTGGATGTTTGCCCTAGAGGTCTGTCGTCGAAAGAAAAAATGTCGGTATATGACGCGAGAAGGCGATGGATGTCATTGGCTTGCGCAGGGTTGAGGTCGGGTGCAATCATCTTCGAGAAACGATCTGGCCGAGAACAGGTGCTGTTCGCTACTGGAGACTGAAGTAAATCAATCTCGGTGGTGAGCGCTGCTATTTCGAATTCGTCAGCATTAGATACGCTGGCCAAGAACATGCCACGAGGAAGCACTTGAGGGCACAAGCTGAAATTGAGAAGTGGAAGCGAGGTACAATTGTCAGTAACAGTCACAAGCGTATGGGGAATGGCAATGTTGCGGCTCAAGAGGACGTCGGCGAGAGGAAGGAGGACATATTGACCATCGGGAACTTGGGGCTGTGCGGTCAAAACGACGAAGGTGGCTGCCTGAGCTGACAGCCGCACATCCTGAAGAGAGCACAGGCGCGGCGGGGCAGTGGGGGGGTCAGCGACTATCTGAGGCAACTCTAGCTGAAGAACGCCTGTAGCACAATCGATCAGAGCAGAATGATTCGACAAGAAGTCCAGGCCTAGGATAATGTCATAAGGGCAGTGGTCAATCACGGCTAAAATGACAGAAGTAGTGTGGTCCTTTATACGTAAGCGGGCAGTGCACAGACCGAGAACCATCGGCGTGCCGCCATCGGCCACACGGAGCATTTGTGCAGCCGCTGGTGTCAGAACTTTCTTTAAACGTGTGCGTAGGCTTGAACTCATGACCGAAATGCTTGCGCCGGTGTCGACAAGTGCTTGTACAGGTTCGCCGTCTACTTTAACGTCTATTACACTTCGTCTGGTGGGAACGGAAAGAGGATTTGCTGCGGAAGTCGTCAATGCAGCACCACCTCCGGGGGCTGCATTTCTCAGTTTTCCGAGACAACGCGGCCGGAAGCCACGGGGGACGAGAAGCGCCGTGGCTGCGGCGAACGGGACGATGGGCGACGTGTTTGCGGCGATCGAGACTGGTGCCCACGTGGTGAAGGCGAGCGGCTGTACCAAGTGTTCCGAGAATGGTCAATGGCATTGGGCTCTTCGGCAGGTGGAAAGGTGCGGGCGGTATCGTCGAAACGGGTCATATTGGTCGTTGCGCGATGTGCCGAGGACCATGTGTTGCGGCAGTAACGGGCAATATGTCCAACGCGGTGGCAGTTGAAACATATAGGGCGGTCATCTGCAGTTCGCCACTCAGCCGGGTTGCGAGTACGTGGAGAAGACCGTCGGTCGGAGAAGGGCATCACGAAAGGGCGTTCGCTGACTCTAGGCGCGGTGACATGGCACACGGAATGCACTCCGATGTTTTCAAGCTCCCGGCGCACGATGGCTTGAACAAGAGGAACAGTAACAGGAGTGGCATCGGTACTGCGCGAATAGAACGCCGAGGGCGCCATAGCTTCCAGTTCACGACGAACAATGCGTGTAAGGTCTCCCGGCGGCGATGCACGTTGTGGTGTTGACTGGTCCTCGCAAGTAGATGTTGCAGCGGTGTTTGGGAGTCGAGCGAATGTTTGTAGAATGCGGCGACTTTTCACTTGCTCGAACTGACGACACTCTTTGATGATCGCGTCTACGGTGGAACAGCCCTTGCACATCAGGAGATTGAACGCGTCGTCGGCAATCCCTTTCAGAACATGTCCCACCTTGTCACCTTCTGTCATGTCG
Source organism: Rhipicephalus microplus (assembly GCF_043290135.1). Classification (NCBI taxonomy): domain Eukaryota; kingdom Metazoa; phylum Arthropoda; class Arachnida; order Ixodida; family Ixodidae; genus Rhipicephalus; species Rhipicephalus microplus. The sequence goes on along the minus strand of NW_027465212.1, from coordinate 26,960 downwards.
CTTTCGGCCTTTCGGCAGAGGGCCAGCACGTCTTGAATGTAAGCGAGGTATGACTCCGTAGGGGATTGGGCACGGCAGGCCAATTCCTTTTTGGCGGCGATCTTCCGACTGGCGGTTTTGCCAAACACCTCCCGCATCTTTGCTTTGCATTGGTCCCAGCTTGTGAGTTCTTCTTCATTGTTCTCATACCACACCTTGGCCGTGCCTCTCAAATAGAACAGCACATTAGCCAACTGAAGTGTGGGATCCCATCTGTTCGGCACACTCACTCGTTCAAACATGGCCAGCCAATCGTCAACGTCGACGCCATCGGTTCCGCAGAATGTACCGGGATCCTTGAGAGGCGTGAAAACGTACGGTTGCGACGCCATGTTCGTCGGAGACGCTGACGTTGACGCGGAGGGCTGAGCATTGGCCATGGCTGGAAGGGCGATGCGACGTCCGCTGCGGAGCTCCGTTGCCTGATGGTTACCCAGCACCTCTCACCAATATGTTACGAGGTTGGTTGCTTCTGAGCGAGATGTATTTGCAGAGTAAAAACTACAGGCAAGAGACACAATGGCTGATTGGCCCAGTCGCGCGCCTGTCAGTCGCACCTCTTCCTTTTCTTCCTCTCCGTAGCAATATCATCGTCAGTCGATTCTGGTGACTTTCATCGGCAAGCGTAGCTTCGGGGCAGTCCCATTGTGTTCAATGGTATTATCTTCCATCAATAATTACCAAAACTGAGTGGTAAGCCGCAGACGATTCGTTGATACTGAATCGGGACCGCATGCAGTTGTCTGACGCGATGAATCTTTTCTTCTCACCCGTCAGCGCGAAAAATACCAACGAAGTTGTCTATCTGTTAACTGGGCGCAAGAACCGACCGAAGGACGCGTGTAGCAGCTCCGCTTCCAGTTCCGCCTAGAGTTATACCTTAAAAATAGCAGATCGCTTGATCTAAACGCGGTGTGTGTTCAGTCAGTCGTGACCGCCGTGACTGCAGGCACACGCGTTCATTTCCTCCGCGACCTCCGGTCGTGATCGTTTTCGGTTTTCCGCAGTTCGCGGTGGTTCGAATATATATAAGGTATAATAACCGTGTAGTGTGCGCGGGTTGGTGGCTGTCTTTTCTTTTTTATCTCTCTTTTCGAACTGCCGCGTATAATGTCGCCGGCGAAACCCGCCAAGTGGTGCTCCGAGCGGCCGCGGTTACGACGGACGTCGACAAGGTGCACTTGCTGTTCATATTAGCGGAGTGCGGGCCTGTTGTTTTGATGTAGTTATTTAGTTAGTTGATTACTTTGCTAGCCAGTTAGTCAGTCTTTGTCGTCCATGCAGTTAGTGAACTAGTTTGTCCCAGTTTGCGAGGGAGTTAGGCAGTTAGTTAATTAGTTCGTGAAAAATATAACACATAGGTCGGTAAAACTTACTCTTGAGTCGACTCACTCAGATCGGGGCGTGAGTATGAGTGAGTCCGGTTGAGGTGAATATTGGAAAGTCTTAGTTCGAGTGAGCCCTGGGCGCGAAATATATTTCGTGAGTAAGTCTGAATGAGCTCCGATTTCTTTGCCGACCTATGTTTGAAATGAATTAGCATACTTGTTGTCTCATGGAGCTTCCGATCGCTGCAGCTCCTCAGACAGGTAGCGCCGCTTCTCGGCTTCTGGGCATTCTATATCGAGAGCTGCACAACGTCTCCGAGATGCTACGTCGCCAATATCGGAGTATCCGTGGCTGACGCATGCGCCGTAAGGTACGCAGTGCGTGTCGTTACGAAGTTTAGACAAACTAATCAGGGCCAGGACAACTGTTAGGACAAAGAAAGAAAAGAATACAGGCAGGACGCGATGCTTCGTCTTGTCATTTTTTGTCCTTATTAATTACGTTTGAAGTCAATTAAAAGCAACTAGCTTCGCTCGAATCTGCAACAGAAACGTTCTACTTAATTCGTTAACCTGATCTGAGGGACCAACACACTGTATGTGTTTGCGTTACGCTACAGCATGAACGCCTTGAAACTCTGATTTTAAATGCGGGAATTATGTCACGAGGCCCATAGCAGCATGTTTTGTGCATTGTAGCGAAGTTTAACTAGTATTATAACGTAACTACTCTACTAATTACTAATTTCATCTATTAGTAGTAGTGATCACATGCATGGTGATCTGAGCTTCGTAGGGCTACAGGCGCGCCAAAATAATTCATTCTATTCTTGCATAACCTGAAAACGCACGGAAAATTAAATACAGATGGAGCAGTCTCCTTCAGCTTGCCCCGTGATCTCGTAGATCTTGACGGCATCTGCTGAGGCAGAAGTGTTTGCTCAAACAACTGTTCTTTAAGCGCATGAAAAGACACAAAGGAACACACGGCAGGGCAAGCGCTCTTCGCGAGCGCTTAAACCACTGTTATACTACCATGCATCTCAACCAAGTAGACCGAGTGTTGATTTCGCCAATGACGTCGTCGATGTTGCTACAGCCTGGTCGTGTTCCTGCGCCACTTCTGCATGAACCATGTCGGCCAAAAACTGGTACGTCGCGTGGTAGAGAAATCGGTGATTGAACACTCATTATCTTTCAAGAAACCTCGTTGAGCAGGTAAGGGTGATAATGCGAAAAAAACTTCGACATCCGTGACATAGCACTTCATTCAAGTACTCAAGTCCTAGTGCTAAAACAAAAAAAAAAATTTTTTTGTATTCGTTTTTAGAGCTTTAGAGTTCTCATATTGTAAGTTGTATACCTAAACTGACCCGGTGTTCCGCATGAGTGTTCGTTGTGTTCGTTAAAAGGGGTACTGACAGGATAATTTTTCAGTTTTAGTCTTTGCGCGTGAAATGAGGGCCAATAAGGCCCAGAAGTTGTCGCGGTGAGCGTGAGTGCGTGCCGAAAAATTAATTACAACACGTTTTTAAGGGATAGTTTTGGTTCCTCTACTGCACTATGACGTCACAACACGGCGCAGGATATCGTGACCTTTCCGCGGCCGCGAACTCCGTGGCTCCGTTAACGACGTACTAGCGCCCCCCCCCTTTTTTTTTGTGGTTGACGTCATCACAAATCGCCACACTGGTGCGTGACGTCACCAGAATCGATGCTGTAGTCTGGCGTCACTCTAGTGCTGATGTCAGTGGTTGGCTACATGCGGAAATTAATTTCAATATCAAAATAAAACAAATATCTTGTCAGCACTCACTGAACTAGCTGAGAGCCTTAATTCGTATGGCATCGCAAACACGACTTCGAAGATCGATGCCAATGCACCATTAAAGCGACAAGGAACGGCAACACTTTAATGCCGAGGAGCTCACTCTTCCGTTTGCGCTCAAGCTTTGTGTTCTTTTATAGTCTTGTAGCTCAAGACGTCCGATATCGGTCGCGCCGCACCCGGAAATACCCAAGTCCCTCGTTGCGCCGACCGTTCGACGGTAAACACGGAGCCAAACCTCTCGGTGAGTGCGTAGGCGGCACAGAGGGGGCGCCACAGGCCCGCGTCGAAGAAGAAAGCCCGTGTCCACCTTTCAAAGGGCGCCGTGATTCGAAGCAGGTGGGAGCAACTATTCTTCGGGCATCCGCTGGGCTGTTAAGAGGCTTTTGAGGTTCTGGTGTTAAAGAAAAGTACCCGCGGCACATATTGATTTCGAGCCCTAGTCGTCGCAGCTTTGCGTGTACACGAGTGTAAAATTTTTGAATATAGTCGAGAGCTTCAACGAAAGCTGGTCCGTCGAGGAAAGAACTTGCTCGAAGTATACGTATGCTCTCGCCATAAGAAAAAAAAAAATGGAGTTCTTCCACCACTATGACGATGGAGGCCTGCGAATATGGTGGGCCTTGTGCAATGACTATTGCTGTGGCGAATTTATGGATTATAAGTATTCAATATGTCGAGCGAATGAGTCTGGTGTTTCCCTCGCGCATCACGCGTATTTATGTTATCGACGGGTGTTCAATATGAACTCCTCTAGTACGTAAGAAACGCGCTTGTCTCGAAACCACGAAAATGCCATGGCGTTCGTTTCTTACGCAAGAGTTCTTAATATTGTCTTTGTGGTGACATTGTTGACGGCTTTGTGCCGTGCCGGTGAAATGTCCATTTTACGATTCAAGAACACCGCGTTTGTCGTCACCGACACCATAAACACTAAAGTACAGTATAGGAAGAAAAAAAAGAAGATGATTTTTCTCGTATTAGTAAAGTATACCATTTCACAGTACCGAAGTCGTAGTACTTGATGGAACTAAAGAGGTCAAGACGGTGAAGGGCAACTGCTGAACGTTAGCTGAACTTCGTCTTGCCTGGGGCCAACTTGCGCCGAAAGAGCGAAGCCTATAGACAAGTCCCGTGTACCATAGAGTCTCCTATATATACACACTAGAAGGAACTCTGGCGCTAGTGTCTATGGGAGCTGCAACGCATGGAGCTTCAGCGAGCATGGGGATTATGGGTAGTATATACATCCATTTGCCAAATTCTTCGTACTTAACGTCAAGTTTGGCTTCGCGTGACTTCAAACTGTTTTGTCACGAAACTTAAATCAGCAATAGTTCATCAGCTATACGCTTCACCACCTTAATCTTTTTGGCTCACCAATTCGAATCGGGTCACGAAGTTCAAGAGGGTTCGTCCTTTCCTTCGAAACGAAACCGAAACACGGCAATAAGTGAAGCCACAATTGTCCCACAATTTTACAAGTGCGATTCGAGGCCCGCAAATATGAAGACTAGGCGAATATTAAGTGTACTATATTCCAATGGTCGCTAAACAATCACAGCGCCAGAGTTTTCCCCTTGTTAATTTTACGTTACTCTATGACGTGTATACTGCCCCATGATACCTACCCCCTACATATACTGCCCCATGCTGTCTAAAGCGCCACGCGTTGCGGCTCCCGTGGGCACTATAGCGCTAGATTTCGCTGTGGTTATTGGGAGACTCCATGACCGGATGCAACACTCTTACCGTGAGAAGACGTTCGGTAATCTAGAAAACGCGCAAAAAAAAAAAAGAAAATGCAAGTGGCAATGTCACCTTATATATAGTTCCCGCACCAGCTGGCAATTGCGGCGTATCGAACTTTTCACGGCGTGTGCTTTAACGGTAAAACGTATTACATGTTCATCTAAGGATGCCAGAGATCTAACATATGTGTCAAGAAATGTTGATGGGAAAAATAGTTTTGACTTCATGTCGGAATTTATACGTGCTGATATTTGTGAGCGAAGCTTCGAAATTAAACTTTGTCCATCATTTTCACTTTTAATGATGAACCGGTATTGACGAAAGTAACAAACACAAGGTGGTCAAACAATATTTTGGTGGTCTATAAGCTGGCTCATTCTGCCGCGGAGGCTGCATATCGGTGTAGGCGAAATGCTATAGTGGCCCGTTTACTTAATTCGGGTGCGCGTTAGAGAACTCCGCGTAGTCTAAATTTACGGAGCCCTCCACCACGGGGTCTCTCGTAATCATATCGTTGTTTCAGAACGCCATACCCCGATTATTATTATTATTATTATTATTATTATTATTATTATTATTATTATTATTATTATTATTATTATTATAGTAAATTATTGTCTCACTTAATATGGTACCCGCACAAGAAAGGTATCGGAGCTATAGCGTTATCGCGCGGCCTTGCATAATTCCAGGCCGCGTTAACAGCGTCTTATCGGTAAGCCGGTGGGGACAAGGACAGGGAGCTGACCGACCGACCTGCTGCGTACGCTGTATAAGGTCGGACAACACCTGGCGCGCCGCTCGTACGTACGAGGCTTAAGCCCATTATAGAACGCCACACCTGCGCGCGAAATCCTTCTACGCAAGCTTTTCTCCGCAAGCTTGGATGCGTGTTCACGTGTTCGTGCTGCTGTGGGTGACACAATTAAAGTGCATGGCTGAGCACATGTATGTATATACGCGCTGTCCTCTGTGATATATAGATGTGGCATACGGAAGGTGCCACATCTTTCGCTTGTGTACGTCGCTCGCTCTCCGACTTGAAGCTCAAGGAATCAAGGAACTTCTTTTTTTGTTCGTGGCTTGCGAATGAAAGCCGGGGCGTGTTCTTTGCATGCAAGGAACGCGCGACGCCAAACGTCAGCTCGAACAACAGCGGCCGAAAAAGTTGTGATAGTGGTGACAGTATACACTATTACGTTTATTTTTTTTTTTCGGCACCGTTGGCTTGTTCAGCGAGTGCAAGTTATTGACGGAGTAAATTGCATACCTGAGTGGCTCTCAAATTCGTTTGCATGCTAACAGCATTTGTCGTACAGGTGAGACCTTTTCACGTTAGAATCGGAAAAGGTTTTATTTAGTCGTGGATTCATTACAGTATTTGTGTATACAAAAGGAGGTCACATAGTCATAGGCTTAATCGGGACCTCCTACATTAGTTAATATAGAAACAAAATGGAGGGATTATAAAAAAAAAGCTGACATTTAGGGGCGAAGCTCCTTAAGGCGTGGGTCGGTCGTCACCTGTATGTATGAATTTATGTAGTAACCACCTCACAGCATATCCACTGAGTGAATGATGGTGAGCGGGGCGAAGCTTCTGAGGGTTTTATCGGCAAACGCGTGAATCATCCGCTGGTCGCGTCCGTCCGTCGTCTGTCTGACCCGCGGACGGACGCACGCATGGACGCACGGATGGACTGACCAACGCACGGACGGACGCATGGACGGACGGACGCTTCGCCCCACTCATCATCATTTACTCCGTAGATATGCTGTGATTTTTTTATTTGCTTGAGAAGTAGTACTCCTAGATTAGCTCTTGTTTGTTTTGTTTGTTTTTATTGTTTGCTTCTTTGTTTCCATTTTGTTTAGAGCACGGGTCTTACGAAGGATGTGGCGTAAGGTTTAAAATAGCTGGGAAAAAAGGCAAATGGACACATCGAGCGCCAAACATACTTGTCAGTTTGCTTGTTTTTTTTTCTTTCTTTTTCTTGCTCTGATTTTAACCTCACGGCACATCGTTTGTGCAACGATCTTCTTCTTTACACAGTCGTTAGTTTTGTTACAGAAAAGGAACTATTAACCAGCTATCACAAGACTGTATAATTAGTTGAAAAACATAGGGCTTTTTTTCTTTCGCTCTGAAACTTATAAGACGTTACGTCAGTTAATGAAGGCGCGTCCACTTTTTGTAACAGGAGTAGGATAATATCTGACTGATTGCAATTTGACTACGTGATAATACGTATACCCTTCCCTATAGTTGTGCACCTTGTATAGCGTAATCGCATAGCCAAAGCAAGGCGTGTGTTCTTTGTGGGGAATAAGTGAACGTATCGCTTGACGTTATTATGACTTCTTAGTGCACATCAATTCTGTAGAAACCCCTTCGTTCCATTTTCACGACGAAAAGAGGGGGCGGAAGAATAAACGTTTATTGAGTGATACTGTATCGGGGTGCCACTTGCACTTTTACCCTATAGGTGACACATTAAAAAAAAGAAAGAAATCAGCATTGTATACATTCAGTCTCAATCTTATGATTTTGCTGTCTACAATATTTTGAATAATACGGTTTATTTGTTGTTAGCAGCATCAGCGATTATCTACTCTCGATCACAAACAACGCGGATATCGCGGGCTGTGACAGAGCAGCATGTATACACTCGGTGTCGCTCAGCATATAGTGACGCGAATGGGAAGGCATTTAATTGCTGTGTGGTTCGCTTTTACCGGAACGTATCAAAAGGGTTATTGTGTCGTTTCATCCGACTGCTCTTCATGATGGTGCGAGTTAACGCGCTTCATGGATTTCGTGGAAAAGTGGTGTGTGGACGTCGAACTTGACCTTATAGCATATATGTCAAACACAATGCAGAAAAGAAAGTAAAAAAAGAACAGATAGCGCAGATCGATATGCGATACCACTCCTCGAAACATTTTTGTTTTCATTTTGTTTTCCCACATGTTTATTCTGGCTAAGTGTTCTATTGTTAAGTTTTCTGTCTTCCTTTTTAGCGTTTCCTTGCTACAGTGGCTGCGCGGAAGTCCTTTGTGATTTCGACGTGCACAAAAGCGAGGCGTTTTGCAACACACACACACACACACACACACACACACACACACACACACACACACACACACACACACACACACACACACACACACACACACACACACACCACACACACACACACACACACACACACGCACACACACACACACACACACACACACACACACACACACACACACGCACACACACACACACACACACACACACACGCGCGCGCGCGCGCGCACGCACGCACGCAAGCACGCCAACGTGTATATCACTTAGTTCAAGTTTCTTTTTTCGTACATATAGTTTGTTGTTGTTTTTATTTTGGCCTCCTTTCGAGCTTTGCGTGTTGTAAAGAGAGGCTTTAGCCTCGGGCTAAAAACGCACTCTTGTTCGCTCACCGAATGCAGCTATATGTATACGCTTCGTTACACGTCTTTGTGCGTGTTAGATCGCCGTCTTTTAAACTCGGACGTTCGTTCGTACCACAGCTTGACGTCATTTTGCGTGGTTTCAAATGTTTGCTACAGCTTTTGGTTTGTGATTAGTAGTTATAGTTTACGGTCGGGCTGCTCTGTGCGCTTTGTACGTGTATCCGGCAGTCCTTATTGGCACGAGCTCAAGGTCTCTGTGGTTCCGATACAAAGCGTTACTGAACGTGCTCAAGGGACCAAGAAGGTCTCGCATCTGGCAGTGGCTTGTTTCTCAGTCTGCTCCAAGGCGCCCCTAGTGCACGCAACGCTTCGCTCCTTGTGTCCTGGGAGCTCGCGCCACGCAGAGCTAAAATGATTGATTGATTGATATGTGGGGTTTAACGTCCCAAAACCACTATATGATTATGAGAGACGCCGTAGTGGAGGGCTCCGGAAATTTAGACCACCTGGGGTTCTTTAACGTGCACCCAAATCTGAGCACACGGGCCTACAACATTTCCGCCTCCATCGGAAATGCAGCCGCCGCAGCCGGGATTCGAACCCGCGCCCTGCCGGTCAGCAGCCGAGTACCTTAGCCACTAGACCACCGCGGCGGGGCAGAGCTAAAATGACAAATTTAATGCTGCTGCGTGCTACTTCGGTGCTTGCGAAGTATCTGGGACGGCGCAATGACACTGCGGCTTATAATGGTTAATATGGGTCATATTGTCCTTTAATATTGATCGTAAATGTCTATTTTTTTTAGTAATTTAGTTGTTTCGCTTGTAACCGTCGTTGTTGCACGTAGCGATAGGAGTGTCGCTCTGCTAAGCACTGGGGTGAAAGTTCAATGCCCAACATGAAGGAAGAAAAAAAGTTGGGAGGAAGTATTCCACAATATGCGAGAAATAAATAAATAAATAAATAATGTGAGGCATGTATACACGCCATAATTTGCTTCTCCTATTTCCCCAATAGGGGAATGTCGCTGAACTTTTAGATGCGAAGCAGCTCATGAACGAGGCCTGTCCTCTGTCGAGTCATAGCCGCCGCTATAGTACAGAACATCCAAGGTTCCAACTATACGTCATGACGATGGTGCTAATGACGATGAAGAACGAGCGCGTTCCAGACCACACGTTGTCCTTCGGCCACCATGGCACCGCACAGCATTGCAAGGTACCCGCTAAACGTGATGGCGACGATGGTCACGCACGACGTCTGGCTTTTGCAGTATATTACGTCTCGATATGTTTTTTTTTTTTTGCGATGCAGTTTGTACGACTGGAAATGACCAACAACCAGCAGGGCAACGTGCCCAAGACCTCGTCTTTTCCAACTTCAGCGTGTATGCAGTCGATACCACAAGTGAAGGCAGAACGAAATTCACAACTCCGCAAAACATACCACTTGTGACTAATAAACATTTTATATTGTATACCGCTTTGTCACTCATTTACGTGCGCGAGTCGTCATTGTCACGGGTGATTTATGGTAACGCCGAACGATCCCACTACCTCGCCCGCTCATCACCAATTCGATTCCCAGATATGCGATGATTTTTTCTGCCTCCCCCCCCCCTCTAACAGTACCGTTAATCCATGTTGACCTGTTTGAACCTGCTAATAGAGAAATCGAGAAGAGACTGCCCTGCCTGCTCATTTTTACGGAGGTGTGTAAATGCCGTACCCCCTCCTCCTTCTCTGTGCCCTAGTTAATGCACAGTGCGGACCACTGCGACGCTCGGGTTGCAGCTAGCTTTGCGCAGCTTATATAGTAGAGTACATATGTCGGCCCACTTGTAAACGCGACGCAAGGCAGCAGTCGCGGGCGCCCAATCGTCGCAGCGTGGCTCGAACCTGTTGCTGTATATGCGCGTGCTTTATGGCGACAGCCATACTTCACCGTGTCTAGTGGGGAGGGAGGGCTTGCACACAGCAGCATGTGTCCGCCTGCCGCCGTATACGCCGTGACATTGCGTGCTGCGCTGGGAGTTGCGGCCGTGTGTTGCAAGCTCGGGTTAGTTAGAGCGCGGATGAATTACGGCCCGTTGATTTCTCCGCAACAACCTTCGCCGCTCGCACGATCCTCAACCGACTTGGCTTTAATTGTTTCCGCAGCCTTCGCGCAATTAAAGTGTGCTGGCGCACCTTCTGGCTTAATTAACTCTCTTTCGTGCGTTACGTCATTATTCACGCCGCTTGTGGTTTCGGGATTTTTTTAGAGGGAGTTCGAGACGTTGGAAAGGTTTTCAGTTTGCCGGCGCGCTCATTCGTAGTGTACTGCGTAAAACTGAGCGTGAGGGGAAAAATCACCGCATATCCGCGGAGTGAATGATTATTAGTGGGGCGAAGCGTCCCTCCGTGAGTCCGTCTGTATCTCCGTCCATGCTGCCGTCTGGGTGTCCGTCCGTCCGTGCCTCCGTCTGTCTGTCACGCACTAGCGCCACCTGCTGAGTGAGTCGCACAACTAGGTGGTTACTAACCGGTCACAAAGAGACATGCATGGTGAGACCCTCGGCTTTAGGAGCTTCGCCCCAAAAGCGTTGAAGAGTCCGCCTCGGTGAAACAGAAACGACTCAAAGGTCGCGGTTTTGATCCTGGCAGCGGCGGCCGCATTTCGATGGAGGAGAAATGGTAGAGGCCCGTGTACTGTGCGATATCTGTGCCCGTCAAAGAACACTGGACGGTCGAAATTTCTGGAGCCCTCCACTATGGTGTCTCTAAATTTCATATCGTAATTTTAGGACCGAGAACCCCGGATATTATACTATTAAAATCGTTTAAAAACCGTCTTTGTTCGTTTTCTTCAATTCGCTCACCAAAATAAATTCCGCTAACGATTATGTTCCATTATCACTTTGTAAAAGCTTCTTTTTTTTCGTTAACTGACATGTTAAATATTTTGCTTTGTGTGGGTGTGTCTGCGTTGGTTGTGGGAAAGGGCTTACGTGAATGGAAAAGACGGGTGGTGTGAGGTCAACGTTGGGTGTGCATAGGCAGCTAGGCGATTGAATAGTGAAATATCAACAGCTCGCGTTATGGAAAAATCCCCCATGCAGCGCTCGTCGTCTAAGACCACGCTTATTACTAAGTGTCATTACCATATATGGCAGCTCCCTATATCTTCTATATGTGCCGATAACTGTTGCCATATATGTGTTGTTTACCCCATATGTGGCAGAAGCGAGTGTAATATATGGCTCAACCTGATGTCAGGTACAGTTTGTCCATGTCGTATACGGACGCCATATACGAGCTAGCCGTTCCACAAGTGGCTGTAGTCACATTCGCATCTATATGTGGCAAACGGTAGCCATGTATTGAGGCATATGTAATCGCATATGACCGCATTCAACTTATATACATTCCATATAACTGCCGTTACTATATAGTGCAACTGCCTAGGAGAACAAGCCTATGTTTACAAGCGAGGCACGAAAGCGCCGCTGTATATCTAATGAGCTCCGTGAGTGTGGTTGTTGTAATTGTCAGTGCTACGTACGCACAGAGCTTGAGTTTTTTTTGATTTGATGGTATTGATAGCAATCAAGTTCCGCTTCTCGCTTTTCCCGAAAGATTGTGCGAATGCAGAAAGCAGTGCTTTCGCGTGAAGCCAGGCTGTCCAGAGCGAGCTCATTTCAACAGGACCACGCAGTGCCTGTTGTCGTGACACATGACCGTGCTATCAGTAACCGTTAATAACACCTAATATTCGTCGCAATTTTTTATTAAAAAATGAGACTGTCCTGTGGCCTACATGGCTACGTATGCGGGATGATTGGTAAGGTCTCGTGGGTAGAGGCGATTCAGTAATTCTCTCAGATGCTGTTCGGTCACGATGCCATTTCCGCAAGTACACTAAGCTGACAGCCGGGAAGGATATACGGGAAGACTCCACTCGGTGCATAACAAGACACCGTAAACATCTTTTGCAACGGACGCCTTCCAGCACAGACACAACACGCAAGCTTCTTACCTCACGGCGAGTCTTCGCGGCGATAAGTAAAGAGAGTTGCCGGAATGACGGAAGGACCGGCTTCACAGCCACGTATACGGTTATATCAACTGAGAAAGTGTTGGCGCGTGGAGACGGCGCAAAATGACGCGAAGATGGGCAGTGTGACGCCAGCGCATCGGCCCACCTTACTATATACAGTGGGTCTGAACCATCGATGAAGTCATCGTCATCGACAAGATGGCATCACCGTCGGTCGTTGTGTGGGATGAGGAAGAGGAGGAAGCGGTGCAGGAGGCTGGCCGAGGCAGCCCGACACCAGGCAGCGGGGCCGGCCCTGCGCCGGGGCGCCCCGCTGGACGACGCCTCGCGTCGGCGACGTCACTGATGCACCACGAGGGGGGACCGCGCAGCGGCGACGTGTCGCCGAGGTGCTACTCTTGCCCGCTGCACCGCGACGGCCGTGCGAGCTGCACGTCCCTCGCCGGCGACCAGGAGCGTCCCTCGTCGTCGGCATGCTCGGCCGCCGACACGGCGGGTGCCGCCGGAAGCGTGGTGCTGCGACTGCCGCTGCCGCCGCTGGAAGGCCGGCAGCCCCGACGGCGCTCGGCGAGGCACCAACGCGATGGCGCCGACACCAGCTGCAGCGGTGCGCACTTCGCGCCCTGGTTGATGATCTTGTTCACCGGCGATTGCACTAAAGAGAATGCGAGATCACTGTCACCTCCTACCAATATTATAATTTCGAGCGCGCTTAACGAGTGCGCTAACTCAAATATTTGTTGCGGCCGCTGTGAGCGAGATAAGTGTAGACCTATTCCGTGATGCATTTACGCTAACTCAAATATTTGTTGTGGCCGCTGTGAGCGAGATAAGTGTAGACCTATTCCATGATGCATTTACGCTAACTCAAATGTTTGTTGTGGCCGCTGTGAGCGAGATAAGTGTAGACCTATCCCGTGATGCATTTACACGAGAGGACCTAGAATTTTCCGGCTAAAGCTCCAGGAACACTGCCACAACCGTTGCGGCACTGGGTGTTTGACGTATAAATATTGTTGCTAATTACGGTAAGGCCGTTATCAGGATCCGGTCGCCCGCCGGACGGGGAACTTTGCTCGTGTCAACACAACAAGAAAATGCCTGTCTGCAGTTGACCAGTAGAAAGTAATACACATTTTTCATTTGCTAACTTTGCTGTAAAAAGGGGCATCAAAGGGCATCGCGGAAAGTCTTGTTGGGTCATGAATATGCGTTGCTGTCACCACTTCGAGGATAAGGTTATGTATCGTTGTCGCATTGGAGTGCCTCGGAACTAGTAGCAATGAATCCGCCTTTTTTTTCTTTTTTTAAGCTTTCGCATCTTCTCTATGGCTTCAGTCATGTCGCATTCGGTGTACAAGTTCTCCGTCGTAGCTCAGCGAAACGATGTTGCGCTTCGAAGCGTGAGGTCCAAGCTTCAAACCCAGCCGTGGTGCGTGGCTACTTCCCAATGTGAGCGTAATGAAAAACGCCCTCTATTACGTGCATTTTATGCGTGCATTAACGAATCCCAGATGGTCAAAAACTAATCCTCAACCAACCAACGCGGCATTCCCCATAGCGCGCACTGCACAGTTATACCATTCTAGACCACAAAGTATGATTTTAATTTGATTCGCATGCGTTCCTCCATCTTCGACTTGGGCGCAAGGCGGGTCGGCTTATTTGCACACGTTCTCACTAAGTAACAAAACCAATTTCTCTCTTCGACCTTGTTTGTTTGCTTCACTCAATCTCTCAAAAGCTGACATTGTCTCCACCTGTCGTAGCAGTCACCACAGCTACATATAAATAACCCACATATTTTGTGTGCATTCAACGTTGTGTATCGTGAAATCAGTGCGGGCAAAAGGAAGCGGCGCCTATGCGTGCTCGAACCAGTGAGGCATCGAGTTTATGCGCGCGGCGCACATAACTGATCGCAGCACATCTGCTCCGGTTTGTCAGGTTGGGGTATATTATACGTACGTTCGTTCTACCCGCGCGCGTCCTCCTTCGTCAAACCGCCACACGTGTCGTGTGCGAAGTTACACGCCTACCGAATAGAGGTATATAGCCTGGCCTTTGAAGCTTCGTTCGTCCGAAGTTTGCTTGCATGTTTGGTTTTCTTAGCGCTGCTGTCGACAAAGTCACTCAAATTACCACGTTTCGTGAAATGTAAAGGAGATAGCTCGCCGTGTGGTAATCCATTCGTACACGTCCAGAAAGTGATGTCGTTCGAGTTATGTGTCATCTTCCGATACGCTATAGATCCGGCGTCTCAGAAGGATAACTGCTTTTGTGCGTGTGTCCCGCAAATGTTTTCGGACCTCCTGTGTCCGTTTAGAAGAAGCGTAGCTGCGCTTCCACATAATCTCTCGCCACATATCCCGGCACTAATTCCGTTGCATCCAGCAGCTCATTAACGCCAGATTTACCTCTAGGTAACTTTATGAGTGAGAAACTCTCTCCCTCTCTCTCTCTCTCTCTCTCTCTCTCTCTCTCTCTCTATATATATATATATATATATATATATATATATATATATATATATATATATATATATATATATATATATATATATATATATATATATATATATATAACGAGAGTTTATGCGCTTTCACATAACTATTTATTCAAAGCGCATCTCACTTTCATACTTATAACCTTGCGGCAACGAAGTTGTTCTTCTGTATATATATATATATATATATATATATATCTCATTATTATTGTGTTAAAAACACGGAAAACGAGCCCTTAGGTATACACTTCTTTCCCTTATTTTATATATATATATATATATATATATATATATATATATATATATATATATATATATATATATATATATATATATATATATATATATATATATATATATATATATATATATATATATATATATATATTTATTTATTTATTTATTTATTTATTTATTGACAGTGATAATATGGTGATCCCGCACAATATACTATACACGTGTTGCGAATGGTGCAGTTATTCTTTCAAAAACACAGACAATTCTAATATCGGTAGGTGGCAGTGATCCCGCAATTCTTTTTAGTTTTTTTCAGCGTTAATGAGTGGCCCAAACTGCGTAATCACAATAATCTGTTTATCAAAATGGTGGTCACTTCAGAAGTTCTGCACGCAGTGCTGATCCGTGGTTTTAGAGAAGCAGAGATGCCTTAGCTCCGTGTGAAAACAATGGATTACCGTTCAAGCGAACGTTGCCCTTGTTTTCTTCGGTGTTTGCATAAACGTTCGCGGTCTCTAGTGCGACCTTGAGATAACGACGGTATTCCCGACCTTTTCGTCAGTGTGGCGTTAGCTGCAGGAACAGTGTGGGCGTATCTGATAAAGGAATGCGCGAGCTGTGCCGGTCTCCGGTCGGCTAGTGAAGGTGGTGGTCCAATCGGCCGCTGATAAAAGGCTTTGTCGTGAACACATGCTGACGTCGGCATAGAAAAAAAGAAAAGAAAAATTCGGCAGATCCCACGCACTTGGAATCGACGTTATGCGAAGCGTACGGAGGGAAGCTGACCGGGTTGCAATTTTTTTTATTGAGCGACACGTCACGAAATGACGCTAAATATATATGTACAAATGTTGCTCGCACAGACATAATTTGAAGACTTGCAGATGTTTATGTAACCAGTTCTTTTCACTTACGCAAGGATGCCAGCTGGAACATGCGTATTAGCAACACCAGAAGCTGGTATGAAGCGCTGATGCTCGCGAGGATGCTGGACCTGGACACTGCTACATGAATAAACTTCAGAGCATGACAACTAACCACAACTGACGTTAACCCGACGTGGCGGCTGTATCAAAGGAGTACATATGTAATGTTTTATAAAATTGGGTCTGCAGCACTGCAACCACTATTGACGTTTTACGAAGATTAGCGTCTGTTTGAACAGTAGACCTGGCGTAGCTCTGTGGTAAAATGTTTCATTGCCATGCAGAATGCTTAATTGGATTCGCTTCCAGCTGGGACACTGACATTTATTCTTTGCATTCGTCGGAACAACGCTACCAATGTCGGGTATTTCTCAACACTCGCGCGTTAAAATTGCCCATGTGTGTTCTCGTTGTTCCTGGGTAGATACTCAGTGTCAATCACCTGTGGTACATACCCTCATACCAGCGACACATACCCGCCCGTGGGTATGCGCCGCTGTCTGGCAGGAAGTGTCTGACGATGTACGCGACGGGATTGTGACATTATTTATGTCATGACCAGGGCGTCATATTCGTCAAACCATCTTACCCTCCCATGGTGATTTTGGTTCATGCCAAGTTAATGGGTGACCACGAGAGCACCCAAACGTAAGCGGCTAGATAGATATATAGATAGATAGATAGATTGATTGATTGATTGATTGATAGATAGATAGATACACAGATAGACAGACAGATAGATAGATAGATAGATAGACAGACAGATAGATAGATAGATAGATAGATAGATAGATAGATAGATAGATAGATAGATAGATAGATAGATAGATAGATAGATAGATAGATAGATAGATAGATAGATAGATAATGCTCAAAGTCGCCGAAGTTCGCTAAGAAATGCTTCCCATTTAAAACTGAAGGCGATGCACGTACAGGCGTGCATAGAACATACACATAGCGATAACGCCTACATGCGTGTACAGCCGCGGCCACGTATGTGTAGAGCACGCTAACAGCCGGTTTTTTCTCTGCGGGGCGAAACCTTGAGGTAGTGTCAAGCTCTGACGTGGTCAGCCTGACAACTAGGCTGTGCATGCTCCTGGTACACCACTTAAGAGCTCGCACACACACACGCACACGCACACACACACACACACGCGCGCGCGCGCACACACACACACACACACACACACACACACACACACACACACACACACACACACACACACACACACACACACACACACACACACACACACACACACACACACACACACACACACACACACACACACACACACACACACACACACACACACACACACACACACACACACACACACACACACACACACACACACACACACACACACACACACACACACACACACACACACACACACACACACACACACACACACACACACACACACACACACACACACACACACACACACACACACACACACACACACACACACACACACACACACACACACACACACACACACACACAGAGAGAGAGAGAGAGAGAGAGAGAGAGAGAGAGAGAGAGAGAGAGAGAGAGCGCGTACAGTACGTTGCATATGCATGAGAACGATCATCACTTAGGGCTGTCTAAATAACATGAGACTGTTCAGCGCTTGTTTGAGATGTTTATTGTTGGATTGCAGTCAAGCGTTACTAATTGATAACCTGATTTGCAGATGCGATTGTTTAGAATTAAAGATTGTCGGGGGATAGCGATGTTGCCTATAGCGCAGCTGGCGCTTTGTGATGTTTATCGTGCTCCGTCATTAATTTCGAACGCGCGCCTCCTTGACAAACCCTCGTGTGACGTCAGCGAATATCGAGTTCTCTTTACGATAGTGCCACACACGAAAAGGTCGAAGTTGGTTACCGTGACGAATTGTGCCCATAAAAAAAAAAAGAATCGTGCTGTCGAGTGGTTCGAGAATAGGCATGATTACCTTGAAGATTTTTTGGGGCCTATATCGTTACCGGCGCTTTTTTCACTCTCCAACGCGGCAGCACGCGTCAACAACGCCTGTCGTCGGTGCGACTCTGCTGCTCACGGTTTTCGCTCCACAGCAGCGTCGTTCGTAAAATTCTCATTTTATACAACGGTTGAGATAACGGCGCGCGCCGTGTTTTTTTTTTTTTTTTTTGGAGCTTACGGGTGTAGTAATAGGGAGTCCAGTGTTTGCCACGAGAGGGGTTAAGACGGCCTGACGTTTTTTTTCCCCGCTGGCGGAGCTCGCGGCGGGCAGGTGTTGCTTCTTGAAGCCTGCTGGGAGACGCCGGTGATTCACTCTCTTCTTGACAGCGCTTCTGGCGGGGAGAGAATTGGCCGCGTGGCTGAATCCTCGCTTCTCGGAGCAGAATTCGATTTCATTCCGAGAGGACGCGACTCCTCAATACGCAACTTGGCAACGCGTGCTGTACGGTAGTGAGGAGGATAAGCCGGCAATTCTCGCGGCGGCCTGCGATGTCGTACGTGAGCTCGCGGCCTGCCTGCCTGCCTGATCGTTCGCGCGTCTCGATAAGCGCCGGACGCCGATAGGGGGGAGGGCAGCCCGAGGGGTGTTGGCGGCGTCGTGCACGGGGGTCAGCTGTGCGCGTATGCTGCCACATCCCACCGTACGTCGCGACATCGCGCGGGTTGAGTGATTCAGTGCGCGCGTCTCGGCCCCGGTTCCGCCTCGGGCGTGCGGATGTGGGGAGGGACATGGCCGTGGAACGCAAGGAGAGCTACGTCGAGCCGTCGCTTGCCGCGCTCCACCGCAACGGCAGCGAGCTGCTCGTCGGCGATCGCTGGAAGTTTCTACGCCCCCTCGCGCTGCGACCGCTCGCCGACGACGACGAAGACGGCGTCGAAGGTATACAGGCAGTCCAGTTGCCTACCGCGTTTCCCCGTTCCGCGGCGTCTGTGTTTGTTGCGTGAAATGCATTTCACATTAGCCGGATTCGGGAGCTGATGGATCTCGTGGTGTGCGCGGGTCACCCTCTGGCGACTGGAAAGTGCGAGGACGTGGATTCGATTCCCTGTCGCGCGGGGCTGCGCATAAATTCAGGTGTGTGTGTTAAAAGGAACTTCGGGTCGTCAAAAATTAAACCCGAGTCGATCAGCCACTGAGGTGTGCCTGGTAATTATATCGTTGTTTTCTCTCGTGAGGTCGCGGGATTGAATCCCAGCCAAATTTTGATAGAGGCGAATGCGTGAGGTATACGCGTGTACTCGGCTGTTGAAATTTCCGGAGCCCCCCCCCCCCCCCCCCCCCACTCTACGGTGTCCCTCATAATGGCATCGTAGAATCCCTGCATTTATTACGCACATAGATGTGATTGCCCCCCCTCCTCTTCTTCGAAAACGGGTGAAGTCGTTAATGGTATAGCGAACTATAAGTATTGATATATTTCTCCTGCGTAGTGCACCGATCGCCTCTGTTTTCGTGTGTGTGCGCGATGACAGGCGATGATGCATAGTGGTGTTGCGCCCGGCTTGTGACGTTCGACCAATTCGATTGGTTCTATGCCTGCACGCTATTAATGATATGCGCCAATAAAAACGCACTGCAACTGCGTGTGCGACGCGTCGTCGGCGTGTCAGATCCGCGACGCACGCCGTTTGGTATAGATCCGATAGCGCGCGCGTCGTGGCTCTGACTCGTTTTTTTTTTTTTTTCGGTGCTCGCACATTCATTTTTTTTTTTCATCATTCGTTTCACTCGAATCCTTGTACGCATAGCTTCCAAAACATGTATGGTAATGCGTTATATACCCGTGGTGGTCAAACGTGATTCCCATCGCACCATCTGCGTATAGAACGCTGGTGCTGTAGATAAGTTGATAATAGTTATTTAAAAACCATGTTGAAGCGACCCTCATCGCGCATTTGTTCCCGTGTTAAAAAACAAACAAACGGCTAGATGTTTATGTACAGATTAGCAATGCAATAGTGATAAGCAAGGTGATCAGGTCGGCGACTCTTGAAACGAAGTTATCAAATTTTCGATTAGATTGCCGGTGGCATTTCTTTAGCGGCTCGTTATATTGTCGAGTGTCTGTAAAAAAACTTCGACTTTTGATGATGTCATGTCCTGCGTATATATCACGTGCCATTGTACGTTCTTTTGAATGCTCGATTCATTCATTTATCTACACTTCTCTCGCAGTAAGTCTCCATAGTCTTTGTATATTGTCAGTAATGCGTTTTTTTTATTTGTCTGTTACAGCGAAGTGCTCGCGAGTAGTTGTCGGGCAAATATTTGTCTTTTTGCCAGATACCTAGACAGCTTGTATGAAGTTGCCTAAATAGAGTTTTCATTTGCCATCAGTTTGAACCACTGCAGCCCACTGCAAGCGCGTGGATCCATGTGTTCTTTATCTCATAAAGAGAAAGGGCGTGCAAACACGCACACAAAATGGAATTCGGGACACGAGCACGAAAAGCTGTTTTGTGGCATCACATTACGCCCGGTCTTTTTATCATGAACACATATCAAGTAGCAGCTCAGCTCTGTCATTTCTTTATCGTTCAAGTCTTTTTTTGAAGCAGGGACGATTACAATGATTGCACGGTTGCTTACGTTCATCGTCAACAACAACAACAACAGGAATAATAATAATAATAATAATAATAATAATAATAATAATAATAATAATAATAATAATAATAATAATAATAATTAGTGATTAACGGAAGATAGGGCCGGTGGCTGTTCGTGCAATGAAAACTGTGCCGCTGTACTTCCTCCCAATTGCAGTAAACTAATTTGCATCTCAACGATAGTTAACTGGAACGTGTTTGTTGACGTTGACCGTATTATCTCGAATGCGCGCTTGTTTATCCCACTGGCGTAAGCTACCGGTGATGTAACCGCACGCTTGTTATATCGGTTACCTTTCGCGACAATGCAGCTGCTGCGGTCGACGGAGAATGCACCACTGCGGCTTCCGTTTTGAATTCTCCGCGCCGTGTTGTGAATGCACTACGTGCGTGACCCCACCGTCGGCGGCTCTCGATAGACACAGGCGGCTGTGTATAGGAAAAAAAATATCCGAGGTTCTCCTTCGGCGGCACAGCTGCGTTTGTCTCCCCGCGGTGGTGACCTTGGCTGTGGCAGGGGTCCGAGCTCCCCTCACAAGTACACCAACGGCCGGAGCCCTCCACTTCTTCTATTTCGTTTCGTCATATTCTCTTCGAGAAACGAAGAAGAGGGAGAGGTATACGGGAAGGGAAAACCATTGTCGGAGGGTGTCCTTTTCGTGCGCCTGCTGTTCTCTATTCTTTTTCTTTCCTTCGCTCTCTTTCTTCCTTTCTCTTGTTTCCCTTGAGTCTCCGGCGCCGCTTGGGAACGGTGCGTTGCACTGTTCGCCTGCGCGTGTGCGTGCGTGCGCTGTTGATCGCGCGAGTGAGTCGCGGCTCAACGGAAGAAGACCGTGTGCGTTGGTTTGGTTGGTGGAGTCGCCGCTGCGCACTGGCGAACGGAAGCGGTAGATTTCCGAACGTTGCTTCCGCGGTGTCTGCTGCCGATCGTCGTGGCCTCTCGCGCGAGCTGTCATCGGAGTCGCTGTCACCGTCGGCCAAGGCGGAATTGGCAGAGGCGGCGGTTGCGGCGGCCGAGCTGGCTGCCACGGTTCTCATTTACACGCCGTCTACGAGCAGCGGCTTGCCAGCGGGCCACCAGAGCAGGCAGCTACACCAGAAGTGCCGGAGACGCGCCAAAGGTGGGGACAAGCACCTATATGTCCAGGCAGCGCCGAGAAAGAAGCTCTTCTTTCTGAAACTCTCTCCTTCTATAGTTTTGATAGCCTCCTCCTGTGTGCGGCTAAGCTACTGGCAATGATTAAACAAGCCCCGAATGACGACTCGTGAATTGGTTTGTCCGTTTGAATGTTCCGATAAAAGTTGCATTTCTTTCTAAGTACGAGTTATTCCTCATCTCTGGAATTTTTTGCTGGCCGCGTGGCGAGAAACCGATTGTTTTAGACACGCGGTGTTAGGCCGGATAGCAGCGTACTGTTGGATCGCGCGCCCGTCACCGTCATGACGTCATCCACATAGCGAAATCGCCCGTTTCGCGACTGTGTCGGTGTCGTTTCGGCTATCCGATCGGATTTTTTGCGTCCGCTTCATCTTCCGCAGGTTGATTTACATCGCTGTAGGAGCACCTGATTCCTTTTTAAACGGCCAACAATTGGTGCACGTTCGATCGGACATTAATCCCCCCCCCTACCCCCCTTAGCTGGCGTGCCATTGGATGCATTGTGCTTCTGAAGTGTTTTTCCTCCGCAGCGCACATAAATCATGTATGCGTGACATCTAGGTTGCCGTGAGAGCCTGCTGCAGCTGTAGCTGTAGTGTGTTCTGCATGCCAACATGTGCGGAAGTACGATTTCACCTTACTTCGGTGACTCAGATGAAATAATGAAGTATAGGTGTCTTGCTTTCAGGTGTTGCTTGCTCTTAACGCTTCTATCGTTAATTATCTTTAAGACTGATCGAGCATTTTTCGATTATAGACATTTCAAATCGGTTTGAGGGGGAAAGGGGGAGCTGCATCACAACATAAGCTCGTGTACCTTAGGAGTACCATATCAGTCCAGTTGGTAATGATCATGCTTACGATATTAAAGCTTATGCTCATGTCAATTAATTTTTTTGTCCTCGTTCCTTAAGTGGTGGGAAAATAACCTAGCACTCTTAGCTGTACATCATCGAGACCCGCTTGCACATATGGTGCAATGGAAGGTTTTGTCTCAAAGCCATATCACTAGTGAAATGCAGCAATGTCATAGCAGTAGCATACTGTGGTCATCAGGTTTATGTTGTGGTACTATTTACAATGGCATTAGGCATTATTTTGGCCAATGTGCCTATGTGCATTATCTCATAACCTGCTGTAAAGACATTGCAGCTGTTCCTCCTTTTCTGGAATCTCATGGCAAATAAATAAAACAGTTCACAATTATTTTACCTTTGGTTAGCCTTCCCTCTAAGATGTATTTCAAACAGACATGTAGATTTCCTTCATAACGACTAAAACGCATTCTTGGGCTAGTGCATGGTTTTGTAGTAAATATCGGAGGCACAAAGGAATGAGGATGAGAGGCACGAGTCCTGTCGTTTCTTGTGTTCATTTTTTTGTGCCTCTAAAATTTTGCTTCATATGATTTGCTGGTACATCAGGGGAAAAAATTTAACACTGATGAATTTCACATCAACATTGCAAAACAAAAATCTGGCAGATCCCGTGCGTTGTGGCTATCAATTTCAAGCGAAGCAGGCAGTGAATGACTGCCTAGGTCCCCAATTCCTAGTTTTAGCCTTGACGTAGCATTATGAGTGGTTTATCATTTTTGTATACATTCAGTAATAGTGCATCTATTGCATGATTACCAGTCACAACAACTACAATGGTGTGTAAAGTGCAGCTCATGGTTCAATTTATTGCCAGCCCTCCTGTTGGAGCGCAGGCATCAAAAAATTTTTATTCAAATGAAATGGATACTACAGTGCGATGATGCGCAAATCACAACTAGTGGTTGCCAGCGTATTTGAATGTTTCACTGCAGCTCGTAGAGTCGTAGCTTCATAGAGTCATATCTAATGTTCATTTCACAAAGGCGGGCCGAACTAAACATTCATCGAAGTCAATCATCTCTTTAGGTGAGAGACAGTCTTAGACCATGTGAAATACTGCCTATGCAAATTTTCTTACATCAAAATGGCTTTCCAACTTTAGGATGGTCCTCGTTGAAGTACTTAGTGTTTTTATGCATTTTGGGTATGGTACCTTTTCAAACGCTCTGTATTTTGCTTCATTCTACGATCCGGCATACTGCGATACTATTCTTTTCAGTCTTCATTGAGGAAGTTATGCATCTATTCATGATCCATAGTTTCTTGCCCGGTCCCTGCCTACAGGCTCATCTGGGCAGCAGCAGCAGGAGCTCGAAGAGCAGCTGGGTCCCTCGGCGGCACAGTATGAAGACTTCCACACGATTGACTGGCAGCGGGACTTGGCCCGGGACCGCATGCGCCACCGGCTCATTGTCAAACGTCGCGGACAAGGCGGTCTGGTGGAGCTCCTGGTGGGCTTTCACGACGCATGGTCGGGCTGGCTGTGTGTGCTCCTGGTGGGGCTGGCGGCAGGTGCCACTGCGGCCGTCATCGACATTGGCGCCCTCTGGATGAAGGACCTGCGCGAGGGCATATGCCCACAAGCCTTCTGGCTCAACAAGGAGCAGTGTTGTTGGGCCTCCAATGACACCTTCTTCAAGGGGGATGACTGCAAGCAGTGGTACAGGTGTGTGTCCGCAAGACGTACCTTTACTGGAGGCATACCTGTTTGAAAGTATCGTAGCTGTTATTTCGTCGCCTGACACAGCAGAATAGTGGTACTACTCTTTCACTTTCTTTTTCTTCTACCCATTTTTCTATACGCTGCCGTATAGGTATCCTCCACCAGAGATGGTTACAGTTGTGTAATTTTTTACTTTTGTCTTGAAGATTAACTTGGCTGACATGTGTAAGGGTGCAGTTGTGTGTTCTTGCTGTGCCAGTCAAAGCCTCATGACAGATTTTGAAAACACTTGTTCGAAATCTTAGTGTATGTAAAGGGCACCATGTATGAGTCAAGTCAAGCATCACCACAATAATGCCTTTCTTTCATAACCTGTTTTGCTTCAGAAGGTTTAACCTGACAAGTTTGATTTTGTCGGATTTGGCTGCTTTCCTATATTTCACTGCAAGCAAGGGTTTTTTTTTTAGGAGTGGTATGGAGGAGGGTGGCTAAAACTGTGCTAGGCAACGCTGAAATGTTAGAAAAATTGGGCTGCTT
Source organism: Rhipicephalus microplus (assembly GCF_043290135.1). Classification (NCBI taxonomy): domain Eukaryota; kingdom Metazoa; phylum Arthropoda; class Arachnida; order Ixodida; family Ixodidae; genus Rhipicephalus; species Rhipicephalus microplus. The sequence continues at coordinate 2,022 of NW_027465212.1, read as the reverse complement.
GCTGACATTTTTAGCATTGGTGATGGAACACAATTTAGGGTCTAGTAGTGGGCTATACTTTGAAGCATGCATATTGGATTTCCAGCAAAGCAATTATCAAGCTCAAAGTAGGAAGTGGGCAGCAAGCTGTAGAATCTCGTATGTAAACCTACAGCATGAGCATAATATATATTGGGTAATGTTTTTCATAGAATATCTTGTATAATGGTTTTTTCTTAGGGGTGGGTGGACTGACTGCAGCAATTTGTTGTATATGTGTAAGGAAAAAAGCACAGCGCACCTATTGAGTAGAACTCGGGATTGCCACTGGCAATATGTAAAGGTGGTGGGTGAATGTACGACAAGTAATGTTTTTTCTATGTCTATAGAATTAATTGAAAAGGGTACCATGTTATAACTGTTTTCATGCATTTTAGAAAGCAAATTTATTACGATATCTCATATTTTGGACTGCTCTTGCTTAATTTATGAAATGATAAGTGTTGGCTAGCTCTGCTTGTGCGCCATTCAGTTCTTTGTCTCTCAAGCTTTTAAACAGGGTTTGAGTGTTAAATATACTATGCTTCATGGTTTAAAGGGACACTAAAGTCAAACAACAATTTACATCAGTGTGAAAGCTAAATGTATGACAACATCTGAAACGACAATATTATCAACAACTGTGCTCACTTACCGAGAAATTAAGGTAAATGCACAAGAACACAAGTGCCACAGTAGGACATTTTCAAAATGATCCCGATGACATCAGAAGGACGGCCTACAATTAATCACTAGTAATTGATCTAACTGCACTACATAAAGAACCTTTCGTTCATCAAGAGACTCAATAAAATGCTGCTTGTTCATTTCTGCTTGATTCATGGAAAAAAGAACCGCTGGACGTTACTGTAGGGAATGGCGCGAGTGGTTCAAAAATTCAATTTTTTTGTGATTACACGGAACAGGTAGTGCCATCTAGCGAGTTGCAGTTGAAACAAAAAATGTCTGTAATCTCGAAGCCAATGGCTTGAAATTGATCAATCGCCGTTGTTGCTGCTGTGGCTCCTGCTGCTTTCGGTCTGCTGCTACTAGTGCAGTAAAGCCGGGCAATGTTGTGCACGGCAACAGTACGTGAATCAGTTCGGTCGGTCTGCTTCTTGAGGCGGGTAATTAGAAGTGCGCTAACCCGATGCGGACCACTAAAACGTAATTTTATTTTAAACTAGGCCTTTCCTTGGCACAAAAGTAACACTACGAGGTTTCTCGGCCGCTATTTGAACAATCACAGTTGACTTAATAGTTGCCTTTAGTGTCCCTTCAATATGTTTATACGTGTTGTGTAGTGCTTCCTTGGCTCTGCATAGGAAGCAGTACTTTAAAGGGCCACTCACCAGGCCCCATACCGAATTTTAGTTAGACAGTGGAAGTTCTTGGGTTTCCGATGAGGAACATTTTGCCACAAAAATTTTTCAGATTGGTTTATCACGAGCGGAGAAAACAGGTTTTTTGAAGCGGCGCGAAACGAGGATGAGAATAGGCAAGCTTGAAACCCTTGCCGCTCCTCCGCGTTTGAGTTTTAAATATACTATGCTTCATGGTTTAAAGGGACACTAAAGTCAAAACAACAGTTTACATCAGAGTGAAATCAAGCCAAATCTTTTCCCCACCCTCTCCAGCATCCGACCATGAGGTGACGTGCGCATGATGTGCCCGAACAAGTCCTACCCCTGAGCACGAGAGCAGCGTTGCTTTGTTTACGCATGATGTGCCCGAACAAGTCCTACCCCGGAGCACGAGAGCAGCGTTGCTTTGTTTGTTTACCAGCGTTATTGTGTGGTCTTCAGCCTGTTTTTGCGGGATGGTTTGGAAACGCTGGCTTAAAGGCGGTAGAGTAGATGAGCACAATGAGTAGGCGAACGCGTAGGAGCGTTCCACCGCGGTCGTCTGCTCAATGCGCTGACTTCGGGGACACGAACGCATGTGAAACGCTGGCACATTAGCCCCTCACCTCGTAGCATTTCACGGGAAAAAGTGAAAGAAAAA
>NW_027465211.1:20000-32500 GCF_043290135.1 Rhipicephalus microplus | reverse complement strand
GCCCACTCACTCGATCGCCATGTCTGTTTGCCACAGTTTTCCCGGTGGTGCCGCACCCGGGCTCGCCCCGGCTGACGCAGTTTTCGCGCCGCCCCGGCTGACGCGGTTTCGTGCCGCCCCGGCAGACGCGGTTTTTTGCGCCGCCCCGGCTGACGCGGTTTTTTGCCGCCCCGGCTGACGCAGTTCGGACTTGGCACTTTTCGGCTGTGCCTGGCTGGCGGCCCACTCACTCGATCGCCATGTCTGTTTGCCACAGTTTTCCCGGTGGTGCCGCACCCGGGCTCGCCCCGGCAGACGCGTTTTTTTTTTTTCTTTCGCCCCGGCTGACGCAGTTTTCGCGCCGCCCCGGCTGACGCGGTTTCGTGCCGCCCCGGCAGACGCGGTTTTTTGCGCCGCCCCGGCTGACGCGGTTTTTGCCGCCCCGGCTGACGCAGTTCGGACTTAGCACTTTTTGGCTGAGCCTGGCTGGTGGCCCACTCACTCGATCGCCATGTCTGTTAGCCACAGTTTTCCCGGTGGTGCCGCACCCGGGCTCGCCCCGGCTGACGCAGTTTTCGCGCCGCCCCGGCTGACGCGGTTTCGTGCCGCCCCGGCAGACGCGGTTTTCGCGCCGCCCCGGCTGACGCGGTTTTTGCCGCCCCGGCTGACGCAGTTCGGACTTAGCACTTTTCGGCTGTGCCTGGCTGGCGGCCCACTCACTCGATCGCCATGTCTGTTTGCCACAGTTTTCCCGGTGGTGCCGCACCCGGGCTCGCCCCGGCTGACGCAGTTTTCGCGCCGCCCCGGCTGACGCGGTTTCGTGCCGCCCCGGCAGACGCGGTTTTCGCGCCGCCCCGGCTGACGCGGTTTCGTGCCGCCCCGGCAGACGCGGTTTTTTGCCGCCCCAGCTGACGCAGTTCGGACTTAGCACTTTTTGGCTGAGCCTTGCTGGCGGCCCACTCACTCGATCGCCATGTCTGTTTGCCACAGTTTTCCCGGTGGTGCCGCACCCGGGCTCGCCCCGGCAGACGCGTTTTTTTTTTTCTTTCGCCCCGGCTGACGCAGTTTTCGCGCCGCCCCGGCAGACGCGGTTTTCGCGCCGCCCCGGCAGACGCGGTTTTTTGCGCCGCCCCGGCTGACGCGGTTTTTTGCCGCCCCGGCTGACGCAGTTCGGACTTGGCACTTTTTGGCTGAGCCTGGCTGGCGGCCCACTCACTCGATCGCCATGTCTGTTTGCCACAGTTTTCCCGGTGGTGCCGCACCCGGGCTCGCCCCGGCTGACGCAGTTTTCGCGCCGCCCCGGCAGACGCGGTTTCGTGCCGCCCCGGCAGACGCGGTTTTTTGCGCCGCCCCGGCTGACGCGGTTTTTTGCCGCCCCGGCTGACACGGTTCGGACTTTGCACTTTTCGGCTGTGCCTGGCTGGCGGCCCACTCACTCGATCGCCATGTCTGTTTGCCACAGTTTTCCCGGTGGTGCCGCACCCGGGCTCGCCCCGGCAGACGCGTTTTTTTTTTTTTTTCTTTCGCCCCGGCTGACGCAGTTTTCGCGCCGCCCCGGCTGACGCGGTTTCGTGCCGCCCCGGCAGACGCGGTTTTTTGCGCCGCCCCGGCTGACGTGGTTTTTGCCGCCCCGGCTGACGCAGTTCGGACTTTGCACTTTTTGGCTGAGCCTGGCTGGCGGCCCACTCACATCGATCGCCATGTCTGTTTGCCACAGTTTTCCCGGTGGTGCCGCACCCGGGCTCGCCCCGGCAGACGCGTTTTTTTTTTTTCCTTCGCCCCGGCAGACGTGGTTCCCCCCCCCCCCCTCCGTCTTTCTTTTTGTTTTTTTTTTTCGCCGCGGCTGAAGTGGATTTTTCGGTGCCTCGACGCCCCGGTAGTCGCGGTTTTTCCGTTTCCGCACGGCCCCGGCTGACGCTGCTCGGTCACAGTCGCCTTTTGTGGTGATTGCAGACTTCTTGAGCGCGGGTGTTTTTTTTTTTTGTTGTTGTTGTTGTTTTATTACGCATTCGCTCCAGCAGACGCTGTTTAGACTTTTTGTTTCCTCTTTTATCCTGCGACGAGGTGACGAGGTTTATTCGGTGCCCCGCCGCCCCGGCTGAAGTGATTTTTCCTGTCCCGTGCCGCCCCGGCTGACGCGGTTGGGACTTCGCGTTTGTTCGGCCGCCACGGGTTTTGGCGCACTCGCTCGGTTGCTTGTTGTTGCCACTTGTTGCGAACCCAGGTTTCTTGAGCGAGCGCGGGCGTTTTTTCTTCCTTTCTTTCTTTGTTCTATGTGTTAGCGAATCGGCCTTTAATATCACACGAGGACTCACAACCAACAATTTTCAGTTTGAAGTGTAAAAAATCTGCAGGTGTTGACGTAACTGACTTGCCCCGTACCCTTGAGTACATCCATGAAGTTCTCGTAGTACTACTAAATCGCATTATTCCAAGTGGAGAAATTCCCATAAACTTGCAAACCTCTACACGAAAATCGGTGCGCGTGATAAAGTTGAAAATTATCGTCCGATATCAAATGTGCCTTCTATAACACAAATTCTAGGAAAAAAAAAAAAAAAAACACTTGTTCGCCGTTTTCTGCGCCGTGACTGGCAGCACTCCGGCGAAGCGAAACGGGGTCGATTCGAGCACGATATCGGCGTCTTTCGACGTGCTCGCCGGCGACCGTCGCACGAGTACGTCGCACGAGCGCGTCTGCCGGGGCGCCGTTTGCGAAGCCGACGCAAAAGTGGTGGGAACCGCCGCTCGGATGATCGCCGCTTTCGGCAGAGTGAGTGTTGGCACTCCGGGGAAGCGAAACAGCGTGAATGCGCCCACGAAATCGGCGTATTTTGAAGTGCCCGCCGGCGACCGTCGCACGAGTACGGTAAACCGCGTCAGCCGGGGCGTAGTTCGGGACGCCGACGAAAAAGTGGGAAGCGCAACTCGGATCTTCGCCGTTTTTGCAGGAGTGAGTGGCGGCCCTCCTGCGAGACCAAGAAGCATCGATTCGTGCACGAATTCGGCGCCTTTCGACGTGATCGCCGGCGACCGTCGCTCGAGTAGGGCAAACCGCGTCTGCCGGGGCGGGCTTCGGGACGCCGATGCGAAAGTGGGAAACGCTGCTCGGATGTTCGCCGTTTTTGGCCGAGTGAGTGCTGGCACACGGGCGAAGCCAAACGGGGCCGATTACGGCACGATATCGGCGTCTTTCGACGTGCCCGCCGGCGACCGTCGCACGAGTACGGTAAACCGCGTCAGCCCGGGCGGAGTTCGGGACGCCGATGCGAAAGTGGAGAACGCCGCTCGGATCTTCGCCGTTTTTGGAGGAGTGAGTGGCGGCACTCCGGAGAAGCCAGGGAGCGCCAATTAGCGCACGATATCGGCGTCTTTCGACGCGCTCGCCGGCGACCGTCGCACGAGTAGGGCAAACCGCGTCTGCCGGGGCGGGGTTTACGACGCCGACGCAAAAGTGGGAACCGCCGCTCGGATGTTGGCCGTTTTTGGCAGAGTGAGTGCTGGCACTCCGGCGACGCGAAAGAGCGCGAATGCGCCCACGAAAGTGGCGTATTTGGACGTGCGTGACGGCGACCGCTGCAGGAGTACGAAAAACCACGTCAGCCGGGGCGAGCGACACACGGCGGTCTGGGTGCTTATCGCTGCTATTATAGGGGCACCCCGGCAGACGCAGAAAAAAAAAAAAAAATTTTCGACCTTCTTTTTTGCTGGTCGAGCTCGGGTAACCCAGGTCGCAATGGGAGCCGCGCACGAAAGCGGCGTCGCGAGACGCGTTCGCGGTCGCTAGTCGCACGAGCTCGGCAACCGCGTCAGCCGGCGCGGAGTTCGGGATGCCGACGGCTAAGTGGGTACCGCTGCTCGGATGTTCGCCGTTTTTGGCCGAGTGAGTGCTGGCACTCCGGTGAAGCCAAGGAGCGCCAATTCGTGCACGATATCGGCGTCTTTCGACGTGCCCGCCGGCCACCGCCGCACGAGTACGGCAAACCGCGTCTGCCGGGGCGGGGTTCGCGACGCGTACGCAATAGTGGGAACCGTCGCTCGGATGTTCGTCGTCTTTGGCCGAGCGAGTGCTGGCACTCCGGCGAAGCGAAACGGGGCCGATTCGGGCACGATATCGGCGTATTTCGACGTGCTCGCCGGCGACCGTCGCACGAGTACGGCAAAGCGCGTCTGCCGGGGCGAGGTTTGCGACGCCGACGAAAAAGTGGGAAGCGCCGCTCGGATCTTCGCCGTTTTTGCAGGAGTGAGTGGCGGCCCTCCTGCGAGACCAAGAAGCATCGACTCGCGCACGATATCGGTGTCTTTCGACGTGCCCGCCGGCCACCGCCGCACGAGTACGGCAAACCGCGTATGCCGGGGCGGGGTTGGCGACGCCGACGCAAAAGTGGGAACCGCCACTAGGATGTTCGCCGTTTTTGGCAGAGTGAGTGCTGGCACTCCGGCGAAGCGAAAGAGCGCGAATGCGCCCACGAAAGTGGCGTGTTTGGACGTGCTTGACGACGACCACCGCAGGAAAACGAAAAACCACGTCAGCCGGGGCGAGCGACCCATGGCGGTCTGGGTGCTTATCGCTGCTATTATAGGGGCACCCCGGCAGACGCAAAAAAAAAAAAAATTTTTTTCGACATTCTTTTTTGCTCGTCGACCTCGGGTGACCCAGGTCGCAGTGGGAGCCGCGCACGAAAGCGGCGTCGCGAGACGGCTTCGCGGTCGCTAGTCGCACGAGCTCGGCAACCGCGTCTGCCGGGGCGGAGTTCGGGACGCCGACGGCTAAGTGGGAACCGCCGCTCGGATGTTCGCCGTTTGTGGCCGAGTGAGTGCTGGCACTCCGGCGAAGCCAAACGGGGCCGATTCCGGCACGATATCGGCGTCTTTCTACGTGCTCGCCGGCGACCGTCGCACGAGTACGGCAAAGTGCGTCTGCCGGGGCGGGGTTTGCGACGCGTACGCAATAGTGAGAACCGTCGCTCGGATGTTCGTCGTCTTTCGCCGAGCCAGTGCTGGCAATCCGGCGAAGCCGAACGGAGCCGATTCGGGCACGATATCGGCGTCTTTCCACGTGCTCGCCGGCGACCGTCGCACGAGTACGGTAAACCGCGTCAGCCGGGGCGGAGTTCGGGACGCCGATGCGAAAGTGGGAAGCGCCGCTCGGATCTTCGCCGTTTTTGGAGGAGTCAGTGGCGGCACTCCGGTGAAGCCAAGGTGCGCCAATTCGCGCACGATATCGGCGTCTTTCGACGTGCCCGCCGGCCACCGTCGCACGAGTACGGCAAACCTCGTCTGCCGGGGCGGGGTTTGCGACGCCGACGCAAAAGTGGGAACCGCCGCTCGGATGTTCGCCGTTTTTGGCAGAGTGAGTGCTGGCACTCCGGCGAAGCGAAAGAGCGCGAATGCGCCCACGAAAGTGGCGTGTTTGGACGTGCTTGACGACGACCACCGCAGGAAAACGAAAAACCACGTCAGCCGGGGCGAGCGACCCATGGCGGTCTGGGTGCTTATCGCTGCTATTATAGGGGCACCCCGGCAGACGCAAAAAAAAAAAAAATTTTTTTCGACATTCTTTTTTGCTCGTCGACCTCGGGTGACCCAGGTCGCAGTGGGAGCCGCGCACGAAAGCGGCGTCGCGAGACGGCTTCGCGGTCGCTAGTCGCACGAGCTCGGCAACCGCGTCTGCCGGGGCGGAGTTCGGGACGCCGACGGCTAAGTGGGAACCGCCGCTCGGATGTTCGCCGTTTGTGGCCGAGTGAGTGCTGGCACTCCGGCGAAGCCAAACGGGGCCGATTCCGGCACGATATCGGCGTCTTTCTACGTGCTCGCCGGCGACCGTCGCACGAGTACGGCAAAGTGCGTCTGCCGGGGCGGGGTTTGCGACGCGTACGCAATAGTGAGAACCGTCGCTCGGATGTTCGTCGTCTTTCGCCGAGCCAGTGCTGGCACTCCGGCGAAGCCGAACGGAGCCGATTCGGGCACGATATCGGCGTCTTTCCACGTGCTCGCCGGCGACCGTCGCACGAGTACGGTAAACCGCGTCAGCCGGGGCGGAGTTCGGGACGCCGATGCGAAAGTGGGAAGCGCCGCTCGGATCTTCGCCGTTTTTGGAGGAGTCAGTGGCGGCACTCCGGTGAAGCCAAGGTGCGCCAATTCGCGCACGATATCGGCGTCTTTCGACGTGCCCGCCGGCCACCGTCGCACGAGTACGGCAAACCTCGTCTGCCGGGGCGGGGTTTGCGACGCCGACGCAAAAGTGGGAACCGCCGCTCGGATGTTCGCCGTTTTTGGCAGAGTGAGTGCTGGCACTCCGGCGAAGCGAAAGAGCGTGAATGCGCCCACGAAAGTAGCGTATTTGGACGTGCTTGACGGCGACCGCCGCAGGAGTACGAAAAACCACGTCAGCCGGGGCGAGCGACCCACGGCGGTCTGGGTGCTTATCGCTGCTATTATAGGGGCACCCCGGCAGACGCAGAAAGAAAAAAAAAAATGGGGACATGGCGTGCGTCACCGTGCGGCTTCGCAGCGTTGCCGAAGTCGCCGAGCCCTTCGACTGAGCCGAACGGCGGACAGGGAACGTTGGTCGGCCGTTCTAACCTGTCGGTGCCACGCCGAGACGTCGTTAAGGAAAACCGCGTCGTGGGCCTCTACGACGCCGTCGAGTCGTTGTACGTTTGGTGTCCAGCGTGTCGGCGGCGAGTAGCGGACACGTCGTTCACGACTTCGGTCTTTCGCAGTCGACGCGAACTTGCGGAGAGTCGTGGTGCCTCACGTTTTCGGCAGAAACCGCGGCGGAATTTTCCCGTGCGTGCGCGCACGACCTCGGTGCTGTGCCGTCAGCGTAGTGTTGCACAAACTCGTGGCCTACCCAAGGTGCGGTACGTTTGCGGCCGTATCCTCGGTGGGAATTTCGTGAGTAGGGTCGCAAATTCTACGACCTCGGCGGGTTTGAGAGCGACGTAGACTTGTGGCACGCTCAACATGCCACACGTTTCGGGGCACACCCGCGGTGAAATTTTCTCGAGTACGCTCGTATTAGGGCCCAAGGAGGTCTGGGTACTTATCGCTGCTATTATGTGGGGGTTCTCGTGAGCGGCGTACGCGAAAGCGACCGGGTGTCTGATATGCGGCGGGCTTCGGCCTCGTCAAGCGTGTCCTCGGGTCTGCTCCAGGGGAATCCACGGCAGTCGTCTGCAGCCTCATCCGCTTGATGCGTTAGGGGCTGGTTGTCGGACGGTGCCGTTTTACCACGATATCGAGGTGTGTTCCGTGTCGTCCTCGGGCGATTCAGATGCGAAAGCGCCGAAGACGCGGGCGTGACCCGTCGTCTGGCGGCTTTGCAGTCTCGGCTCCGTTGCTAGTTCCGGCCGGTCCACCGACAGTGCAGCGGGCTTGGGCAACCCGCACGGCGCGACCGAGTCGATGCAACGAAAAAGAGCGAGCATGAACGTGCTTCTTGCCGCACGGCTCCCACTCGTCTTTCGGGAAGGTTGTGCCGTAGCGAGCTCGAACGCCGTCATCTCGGAGTGCAAAATAAGCGTGTTGGGGCGCCTGAAGGTGGCCTCCGCCGCACACAGACTGCGTCCGGCCCGCCGAGGGCGAGGACGGACGCGCAGTCGAACGATTACCTGGTTGATCCTGCCAGTAATCATATGCTTGTCTCAAAGATTAAGCCATGCATGTCTAAGTACATGCCGAAATAAGGCGAAACCGCGAATGGCTCATTAAATCAGTTATGGTTCCTTAGATCGTTTCTTCCTACTTGGATAACTGTGGCAATTCTAGAGCTAATACATGCAGTGAGCCTGGAGCCCTTTGGGTAACGGGTGCTTTTATTAGACCAAGATCGATCGGGTTTCGGCCCGTATTGTGTGGTGACTCTGGATAACTTTGTGCTGATCGCATGGCCACGAGCCGGCGACGTTTCTTTCAAGTGTCTGCCTTATCAACTTTCGATGGTAGGTTACTTGCTTACCATGGTTGTTACGGGTAACGGAGAATCAGGGTTCGATTCCGGAGAGGGAGCCTGAGAAACGGCTACCACATCCAAGGAAGGCAGCAGGCGCGCAAATTACCCACTCCCGGCACGGGGAGGTAGTGACGAAAAATAACAATACGGGACTCTTTTGAGGCCCCGTAATTGAAATGAGTACACTCTAAATCCTTTAACGAGGATCAATTGGAGGGCAAGTCTGGTGCCAGCAGCCGCGGTAATTCCAGCTCCAATAGCGTATACTAAAGCTGCTGCGGTTAAAAAGCTCGTAGTTGGATCTCAGTTCCAGACGAGTAGTGCATCTACCCGATGCGACGGCTCGGACTGAACATCATGCCGGTTCTTTCTTGGTGCACTTCATTGTGTGCCTCGAGATGGCCGGTGCTTTTACTTTGAAAAAATTAGAGTGCTCAACGCAGGCGAGTCGCCTGAATAAACTTGCATGGAATAATAGAACAAGACCTCGTTTCTGTTCTGTTGGTTTTTGGAATACGAGGTAATGATTAAGAGGGACGGACGGGGGCATTCGTATTGCGGCGCTAGAGGTGAAATTCTTGGACCGTCGCAAGACGAACTACTGCGAAAGCATTTGCCAAGAATGTTTTCATTGATCAAGAACGAAAGTCAGAGGTTCGAAGGCGATCAGATACCGCCCTAGTTCTGACCATAAACGATGCCAACCAGCGATCCGCCTGAGTTACTCAAATGACTCGGCGGGCAGCTTCCGGGAAACCAAAGTATTTGGGTTCCGGGGGAAGTATGGTTGCAAAGCTGAAACTTAAAGGAATTGACGGAAGGGCACCACCAGGAGTGGAGCCTGCGGCTTAATTTGACTCAACACGGGAAAACTTACCCGGCCCGGACACTGGGAGGATTGACAGATTGAGAGCTCTTTCTTGATTCGGTGGATGGTGGTGCATGGCCGTTCTTAGTTGGTGGAGCGATTTGTCTGGTTAATTCCGATAACGAACGAGACTCTAGCCTATTAAATAGGTGCGGGGTTCCCAGCACCTTACAACCTTCTTAGAGGGACAAGCGGCTCCTAGCCGCACGAAACAGAGCAATAACAGGTCTGTGATGCCCTTAGATGTCCGGGGCCGCACGCGCGCTACACTGAAGGAAGCAGCGTGTCTTTATCCCTGTCTGAAAAGACTGGGTAACCCGTGGAACTTCTTTCGTGATTGGGATAGGGGCTTGCAATTGTTCCCCTTGAACGAGGAATTCCCAGTAAGCGCGAGTCATAAGCTCGCGTTGATTACGTCCCTGCCCTTTGTACACACCGCCCGTCGCTACTACCGATTGAATGATTTAGTGAGGTCTTCGGACCGATGTCCGGCGCGGCCTTTCGGTTGCGCCGGTCTGTTGGAAAGATGACCAAACTTGATCATTTAGAGGAAGTAAAAGTCGTAACAAGGTTTCCGTAGGTGAACCTGCGGAAGGATCATTAACGGATTGTGAAGGGTGAGCGCCTCAGCTGCGTCTGCGCCCGACACTTTCTGCCGCTGACCCCGTTTGGACGCGGGGTCGGCTTTTCCCCACGGGGCTGCCTGAATGTGGAGCGGCACCCCGTGACAAATTGTTGCGCCCAGCGGACGCCAACACCGCGACCTTGGACGGTCGGCCAGGTGGCGGACGCGGGTACAAACGGCGCAACGCACTCATAGGTCGGCTTTCGACCCGCCACTGCACCGTGGCTCGAAGCGCTCGAAATGCGCGACCCGACCGCTGCGGGACCGCCTAGTACTGTAAACAGGAGCGGCGGAGCGCGAACGGCGAGTCGTGGTTACGTCGGTAGAAGGCGAGGCTGCGCGTTCCCGAAACGCCAGCCGAGTGCCCTCCCGACCGTTCGAGCGTGCAAGAACGAGACCCGACAATCGCGCGGCGACTGCCAAGTACGAGAGGAACGGCACAAGCGTCGGCGGTCGGTCAAGGAACTGGCGATGTGACGGGTCCGCTGTGCACCAGTGCATACCGTCCCGCCGTCCGCGGCAAGCGCCTCCGCGTCCTCGGGTGACGGAGGCTGCCGGTCGGTTCTTGCAGGCGAGGGATCTCGCTGGCACCGGTTCGCGTTGACGCGCGGCCGGTCATGGCACGGCGATGCGACGGCCGAGGTGCGCAGTACTCGATGGAGGAACCGCACGCTCCGATGACCGTCCCGCCCTCCGCGGCGTATGCGTACCGACCGTAATGGTTGCAGCAGCGCCGGCCGGCTTTTGAATTCGCCACACGAAACACGGTGCGAGATCGCGGTTAGGGGAGCGTCGACGTTGCCAGGCGTTTTGCTTGCTGCCGAGGGAAAGGCGGCACGGCCACGTCGCGCTCGTCGCGATTAGCGGGTCTGCGCGCTTTGGGAAGGTGCCGCAACGACTTGCCGAAAGAGGAAGCACGGAAGAACGAGGGACTTGGACGTCCCGACAATTGAACGCACTTGCGGCCAGGCCCTTGCTGGCTTCGTTCTTCCGCCTCGAGTAGGCTCGTACGCGGCTCCGGCGCCGAAAGTGGTCCTTGGCACCGACTTCGGTGGACGTGGGAAGTGCCGCGCAAGTACGGCGCGCCTGGCTCCACCTGTTGGCTAAAGTAGGCAGCCGGATCGGCATTTTGGTGTGCGGTGGCAAACCGTGGATGCGAAAAAAGCTTGTGCGATTTCGTGGAACAAAAAGCGGGGGTCCCCCTTTTTATGCGGAGGAGACCGACCCGCCCGCCGTGGTGAACCGCGACGCCACGATAAAAACGGGAGAGGCTTGTCGATGGGACCGTGCATCCCGCGCTCCACGGAGGCCGGGAGGCGGCCGCCCGAGGAAATGTGTAGCCGTCGAGGCCCGCATCTGCGTGCACTCTTATCCAAATGGGTGTACCGCAGGCATTTTCTGGTTAGGCGGGCCAATGAGAGCGAGCACACAACGATACCTACGGGTCCGGCTTGGAGAACCGGCTTCGACGCCTCCCGAGTATTTATAGAGGGGTGGACCACGAAAGCACTCGCAAGTAGCGGAAGCGAAACGCCGTCCGAAACACACCGTTTGCTCGATTTGCGGCAGCCGAAAAAGGCGCGGCAGAGTTTTGGAGTCCAAGCGTGCGCTGAAAAGCGCCCTTCTTGGCCACTGTTTGGCCGAGTGCCAGAAACGTTTGGTTTTGACTGTACGGAATTGAACAAACACTTTTTCACGACTCTAAGCGGTGGATCACTCGGTTCTCGGGTCGATGAAGAACGCAGCCAGCTGCGAGACTTGGTGTGAATTGCAGGACACACTGAGCACTGATTCTTTGAACGCACATTGCGGCCTTGGGTCTTCCCTTGGCTTCGTCTGTCTGAGGGTCGGATCACATATCAAGAGAGCCTTCGGCGCACAAGGGAACGTGAGCCGTCGACTCGTTTTGACCGCGTCGGCAACACGGACAGCACGCTGAACACCTCACAGCGAGCGCCAACAGCGGCCACTCAAGGGCGAGACGGTGGCGACCGTCGTGCCAGAGCCCAACCGAAACGGGGGCGACCGACTGCATTGAGGATGTGGCACCTCGTTGAGACCGCCGCAGGACTTCGAGTCGGAAGGAAGCCTGCAGGGAAAGTGCGGTCGAGGTTGCGTACTCCTCTCTGCGACCGGGCGCGCAAGAGCTGCGAGAGCCACGGACGCGCAACTTTAACGCACGGTAAACACGAGGAGCGAAAGCCGGCCAGCAAAGCTTCTCCAGCCGTGCGCAAAGTGCGCGAGATCGCAGCCTTGCGTTGCGCTTGTTGCCCTCGAAGTAAGCAGGGTGTCCCGTAGACCGGGCGCTCGAACACGCTGCGGGGCCGTGCCTCCTCCAGGCTTTGCCGCGCGAACAGGGAACGTTCGCGCGCAAAGCGCAGGGAGGTGAGGAGGCTGCGCCCGACGTTTGCGGTTCGCTGCGTACGCGGTTGATGCGGAGAGCACGGCGCGACGACTTGCCGCGAAGCGGAAAAAGTCTCCCGCACGAGTTGGCGAAACGTTGGCGAAGCTTAAGGCGTTCTCGTCGTAGTCCGCCGTCGGTCTAAGTGCTTCGCAGTTCCCGTCCCGTTCAAAAAACTGGGCCACTCCAGTTGGGGCGGGGGCGACGCTACACGAGACGATGCCTCTCGCCAGGCTGCGTGGCTGCCCTTGCGGCGGCGGCGACTGGCCTCGGCGGTGTTTGGGCTTTCGACACGGTCGTTTATCACGCAACTGCTCGGACGACGCACGCGCGCAGCGGAATGCCGCTTGCCAGCCTTGTGAAGATGTGACCCTGTACAGGGTTGCGGGCGCACTTGGTAGGGCGTCGTACTCGGTTCGCGATGGGTTTACGAACGTGTCCCGTCACTTCCACGTCACACCGGTTGTGCGCCGCACGCGTGCAGCGGGGAAGCCGATTGCCAGCCTTGTGAAGAAGTGGCCCTGTACAGGGTTGCGGGCGCACTTGGTAGGGCGAGCGCACGCGGTCGTGCAGGAAGTTGATGGAAGCGAATGTATCCGCTGTCGACCTCAGATCAGGCGAGACAACCCGCTGAATTTAAGCATATCACTAAGCGGAGGAAAAGAAACCA
>NW_027465211.1:0-15000 GCF_043290135.1 Rhipicephalus microplus | reverse complement strand
TACGAAAGGAACAGCGCGGTCGAGACTCGGAAGAAAAAGCTTTCAAAGTGTCGTAGCACGATGCACACTGCTGTTCGTGTGGAACAAACGTGACTACCGTGCTGTACGGTGGAGTTCTGTGCGCAAAAGCGGCGGGTGTGTTTCTAAGCACCACAGCGTTGTGTCAAAAAAGAGGTGCCTGAGAGAAACGCATGCGACTGCCGTGCTTTGCGGCATAGCACCGTGCGCAAAAACGGTGCGCATGCAAGAGGTGTCAGAGCTAGCGAACTTTTGCCACGAGCAACAGGTCACTAAAAGCCTATAGATGACGGTGTTGGAGGAAAAGAAAAATATCGAGAAAGCACTGCGGTGTGCCGTGCGTAGGGACGGGCGCGCGTGCCACATGCCGCCGAAATATGGGTGTCGGAGAAAACAGAGTGCCGCGCGTAACGAGGGGCGCGCGTGTTACAGAGAGATATGCCCAAACGCATGAAAGTGTACGCAGGTGTCCTAAGGCAGTTTTTTTTTTTTTTCCTCATTTTGATGTCGCCCCGGCTGACGTGGTTTTCGTTTTTCCGTGCCGCCCCGGCTGACGCGGTTTTCGTTTTTCCGTGCCGCCCCGGCTGACGCAGTTTTTGCGCCGCCCCGGCTGACGCGGTTTTCGCGCCGCCCCGGCTGACGCGGTTCCGACTTTGCACTTTTTGGCTCACCCCGGCTGGCGGCCCACTCACTCGATCGCCAGGTCTGTTTGCCCCGGTGGTTCCACCGCCAGGCTTAAGCGCGAACTTTTTTTGTTTGTTTTCTTTTGATTAAGCGCAAGCTTTTTTCTTTGTTTTCTTTTGATTAAGCGCGGGCTTTTTTCTTTGTTTTTTTTGCATTCGCCCCGGCAGACGCGGTTTTTGCGCCGCCCCGGCTGACGCGGTTTTTGCCGCCCCGGCTGACGCAGTTCGGACTTAGCACTTTTCGGCTGTGCCTGGCTGGCGGCCCACTCACTCGATCGCCATGTCTGTTTGCCACAGTTTTCCCGGTGGTGCCGCACCCGGGCTCGCCCCGGCTGACGCGGTTTCGTGCCGCCCCGGCAGACGCGGTTTTCGCGCCGCCCCGGCTGACGCGGTTTCGTGCCGCCCCGGCAGACGCGGTTTTTTGCCGCCCCGGCAGACGCGTTTTTTTTTTCTTTCGCCCCGGCTGACGCAGTTTTCGCGCCGCCCCGGCAGACGCGGTTTTCGCGCCGCCCCGGCAGACGCGGTTTTTTGCGCCGCCCCGGCTGACGCAGTTCGGACTTGGCACTTTTTGGCTGAGCCTGGCTGGCGGCCCACTCACTCGATCGCCATGTCTGTTTGCCACAGTTTTCCCGGTGGTGCCGCACCCGGGCTCGCCCCGGCTGACGCAGTTTTCGCGCCGCCCCGGCTGACGCGGTTTCGTGCCGCCCCGGCAGACGCGGTTTTTTGCGCCGCCCCGGCTGACGCGGTTTTTTGCCGCCCCGGCTGACGCAGTTCGGACTTGGCACTTTTCGGCTGTGCCTGGCTGGCGGCCCACTCACTCGATCGCCATGTCTGTTTGCCACAGTTTTCCCGGTGGTGCCGCACCCGGGCTCGCCCCGGCAGACGCGTTTTTTTTTTTTCTTTCGCCCCGGCTGACGCAGTTTTCGCGCCGCCCCGGCTGACGCGGTTTCGTGCCGCCCCGGCAGACGCGGTTTTTTGCGCCGCCCCGGCTGACGCGGTTTTTGCCGCCCCGGCTGACGCAGTTCGGACTTAGCACTTTTTGGCTGAGCCTGGCTGGTGGCCCACTCACTCGATCGCCATGTCTGTTAGCCACAGTTTTCCCGGTGGTGCCGCACCCGGGCTCGCCCCGGCTGACGCAGTTTTCGCGCCGCCCCGGCTGACGCGGTTTCGTGCCGCCCCGGCAGACGCGGTTTTCGCGCCGCCCCGGCTGACGCGGTTTTTGCCGCCCCGGCTGACGCAGTTCGGACTTAGCACTTTTCGGCTGTGCCTGGCTGGCGGCCCACTCACTCGATCGCCATGTCTGTTTGCCACAGTTTTCCCGGTGGTGCCGCACCCGGGCTCGCCCCGGCTGACGCAGTTTTCGCGCCGCCCCGGCTGACGCGGTTTCGTGCCGCCCCGGCAGACGCGGTTTTCGCGCCGCCCCGGCTGACGCGGTTTCGTGCCGCCCCGGCAGACGCGGTTTTTTGCCGCCCCAGCTGACGCAGTTCGGACTTAGCACTTTTTGGCTGAGCCTTGCTGGCGGCCCACTCACTCGATCGCCATGTCTGTTTGCCACAGTTTTCCCGGTGGTGCCGCACCCGGGCTCGCCCCGGCAGACGCGTTTTTTTTTTTCTTTCGCCCCGGCTGACGCAGTTTTCGCGCCGCCCCGGCAGACGCGGTTTTCGCGCCGCCCCGGCAGACGCGGTTTTTTGCGCCGCCCCGGCTGACGCGGTTTTTTGCCGCCCCGGCTGACGCAGTTCGGACTTGGCACTTTTTGGCTGAGCCTGGCTGGCGGCCCACTCACTCGATCGCCATGTCTGTTTGCCACAGTTTTCCCGGTGGTGCCGCACCCGGGCTCGCCCCGGCTGACGCAGTTTTCGCGCCGCCCCGGCAGACGCGGTTTCGTGCCGCCCCGGCAGACGCGGTTTTTTGCGCCGCCCCGGCTGACGCGGTTTTTTGCCGCCCCGGCTGACACGGTTCGGACTTTGCACTTTTCGGCTGTGCCTGGCTGGCGGCCCACTCACTCGATCGCCATGTCTGTTTGCCACAGTTTTCCCGGTGGTGCCGCACCCGGGCTCGCCCCGGCAGACGCGTTTTTTTTTTTTTTTTCTTTCGCCCCGGCTGACGCAGTTTTCGCGCCGCCCCGGCTGACGCGGTTTCGTGCCGCCCCGGCAGACGCGGTTTTTTGCGCCGCCCCGGCTGACGTGGTTTTTGCCGCCCCGGCTGACGCAGTTCGGACTTTGCACTTTTTGGCTGAGCCTGGCTGGCGGCCCACTCACTCGATCGCCATGTCTGTTTGCCACAGTTTTCCCGGTGGTGCCGCACCCGGGCTCGCCCCGGCAGACGCGTTTTTTTTTTTTCCTTCGCCCCGGCAGACGTGGTTCCCCCCCCCCCCCTCCGTCTTTCTTTTTGTTTTTTTTTTTCGCCGCGGCTGAAGTGGATTTTTCGGTGCCTCGACGCCCCGGTAGTCGCGGTTTTTCCGTTTCCGCACGGCCCCGGCTGACGCTGCTCGGTCACAGTCGCCTTTTGTGGTGATTGCAGACTTCTTGAGCGCGGGTGTTTTTTTTTTTTGTTGTTGTTGTTGTTTTATTACGCATTCGCTCCAGCAGACGCTGTTTAGACTTTTTGTTTCCTCTTTTATCCTGCGACGAGGTGACGAGGTTTATTCGGTGCCCCGCCGCCCCGGCTGAAGTGATTTTTCCTGTCCCGTGCCGCCCCGGCTGACGCGGTTGGGACTTCGCGTTTGTTCGGCCGCCACGGGTTTTGGCGCACTCGCTCGGTTGCTTGTTGTTGCCACTTGTTGCGAACCCAGGTTTCTTGAGCGAGCGCGGGCGTTTTTTCTTCCTTTCTTTCTTTGTTCTATGTGTTAGCGAATCGGCCTTTAATATCACACGAGGACTCACAACCAACAATTTTCAGTTTGAAGTGTAAAAAATCTGCAGGTGTTGACGTAACTGACTTGCCCCGTACCCTTGAGTACATCCATGAAGTTCTCGTAGTACTACTAAATCGCATTATTCCAAGTGGAGAAATTCCCATAAACTTGCAAACCTCTACACGAAAATCGGTGCGCGTGATAAAGTTGAAAATTATCGTCCGATATCAAATGTGCCTTCTATAACACAAATTCTAGGAAAAAAAAAAAAAAAACACTTGTTCGCCGTTTTCTGCGCCGTGACTGGCAGCACTCCGGCGAAGCGAAACGGGGTCGATTCGAGCACGATATCGGCGTCTTTCGACGTGCTCGCCGGCGACCGTCGCACGAGTACGTCGCACGAGCGCGTCTGCCGGGGCGCCGTTTGCGAAGCCGACGCAAAAGTGGGAACCGCCGCTCGGATGATCGCCGCTTTCGGCAGAGTGAGTGTTGGCACTCCGGGGAAGCGAAACAGCGTGAATGCGCCCACGAAATCGGCGTATTTTGAAGTGCCCGCCGGCGACCGTCGCACGAGTACGGTAAACCGCGTCAGCCGGGGCGTAGTTCGGGACGCCGACGAAAAAGTGGGAAGCGCAACTCGGATCTTCGCCGTTTTTGCAGGAGTGAGTGGCGGCCCTCCTGCGAGACCAAGAAGCATCGATTCGTGCACGAATTCGGCGCCTTTCGACGTGATCGCCGGCGACCGTCGCTCGAGTAGGGCAAACCGCGTCTGCCGGGGCGGGCTTCGGGACGCCGATGCGAAAGTGGGAAACGCTGCTCGGATGTTCGCCGTTTTTGGCCGAGTGAGTGCTGGCACACGGGCGAAGCCAAACGGGGCCGATTACGGCACGATATCGGCGTCTTTCGACGTGCCCGCCGGCGACCGTCGCACGAGTACGGTAAACCGCGTCAGCCCGGGCGGAGTTCGGGACGCCGATGCGAAAGTGGAGAACGCCGCTCGGATCTTCGCCGTTTTTGGAGGAGTGAGTGGCGGCACTCCGGAGAAGCCAGGGAGCGCCAATTAGCGCACGATATCGGCGTCTTTCGACGCGCTCGCCGGCGACCGTCGCACGAGTAGGGCAAACCGCGTCTGCCGGGGCGGGGTTTACGACGCCGACGCAAAAGTGGGAACCGCCGCTCGGATGTTGGCCGTTTTTGGCAGAGTGAGTGCTGGCACTCCGGCGACGCGAAAGAGCGCGAATGCGCCCACGAAAGTGGCGTATTTGGACGTGCGTGACGGCGACCGCTGCAGGAGTACGAAAAACCACGTCAGCCGGGGCGAGCGACACACGGCGGTCTGGGTGCTTATCGCTGCTATTATAGGGGCACCCCGGCAGACGCAGAAAAAAAAAAAAAAATTTTCGACCTTCTTTTTTGCTGGTCGAGCTCGGGTAACCCAGGTCGCAATGGGAGCCGCGCACGAAAGCGGCGTCGCGAGACGCGTTCGCGGTCGCTAGTCGCACGAGCTCGGCAACCGCGTCAGCCGGCGCGGAGTTCGGGATGCCGACGGCTAAGTGGGTACCGCTGCTCGGATGTTCGCCGTTTTTGGCCGAGTGAGTGCTGGCACTCCGGTGAAGCCAAGGAGCGCCAATTCGTGCACGATATCGGCGTCTTTCGACGTGCCCGCCGGCCACCGCCGCACGAGTACGGCAAACCGCGTCTGCCGGGGCGGGGTTCGCGACGCGTACGCAATAGTGGGAACCGTCGCTCGGATGTTCGTCGTCTTTGGCCGAGCGAGTGCTGGCACTCCGGCGAAGCGAAACGGGGCCGATTCGGGCACGATATCGGCGTATTTCGACGTGCTCGCCGGCGACCGTCGCACGAGTACGGCAAAGCGCGTCTGCCGGGGCGAGGTTTGCGACGCCGACGAAAAAGTGGGAAGCGCCGCTCGGATCTTCGCCGTTTTTGCAGGAGTGAGTGGCGGCCCTCCTGCGAGACCAAGAAGCATCGACTCGCGCACGATATCGGTGTCTTTCGACGTGCCCGCCGGCCACCGCCGCACGAGTACGGCAAACCGCGTATGCCGGGGCGGGGTTGGCGACGCCGACGCAAAAGTGGGAACCGCCACTAGGATGTTCGCCGTTTTTGGCAGAGTGAGTGCTGGCACTCCGGCGAAGCGAAAGAGCGCGAATGCGCCCACGAAAGTGGCGTGTTTGGACGTGCTTGACGACGACCACCGCAGGAAAACGAAAAACCACGTCAGCCGGGGCGAGCGACCCATGGCGGTCTGGGTGCTTATCGCTGCTATTATAGGGGCACCCCGGCAGACGCAAAAAAAAAAAAAAATTTTTTTCGACATTCTTTTTTGCTCGTCGACCTCGGGTGACCCAGGTCGCAGTGGGAGCCGCGCACGAAAGCGGCGTCGCGAGACGGCTTCGCGGTCGCTAGTCGCACGAGCTCGGCAACCGCGTCTGCCGGGGCGGAGTTCGGGACGCCGACGGCTAAGTGGGAACCGCCGCTCGGATGTTCGCCGTTTGTGGCCGAGTGAGTGCTGGCACTCCGGCGAAGCCAAACGGGGCCGATTCCGGCACGATATCGGCGTCTTTCTACGTGCTCGCCGGCGACCGTCGCACGAGTACGGCAAAGTGCGTCTGCCGGGGCGGGGTTTGCGACGCGTACGCAATAGTGAGAACCGTCGCTCGGATGTTCGTCGTCTTTCGCCGAGCCAGTGCTGGCAATCCGGCGAAGCCGAACGGAGCCGATTCGGGCACGATATCGGCGTCTTTCCACGTGCTCGCCGGCGACCGTCGCACGAGTACGGTAAACCGCGTCAGCCGGGGCGGAGTTCGGGACGCCGATGCGAAAGTGGGAAGCGCCGCTCGGATCTTCGCCGTTTTTGGAGGAGTCAGTGGCGGCACTCCGGTGAAGCCAAGGTGCGCCAATTCGCGCACGATATCGGCGTCTTTCGACGTGCCCGCCGGCCACCGTCGCACGAGTACGGCAAACCTCGTCTGCCGGGGCGGGGTTTGCGACGCCGACGCAAAAGTGGGAACCGCCGCTCGGATGTTCGCCGTTTTTGGCAGAGTGAGTGCTGGCACTCCGGCGAAGCGAAAGAGCGCGAATGCGCCCACGAAAGTGGCGTGTTTGGACGTGCTTGACGACGACCACCGCAGGAAAACGAAAAACCACGTCAGCCGGGGCGAGCGACCCATGGCGGTCTGGGTGCTTATCGCTGCTATTATAGGGGCACCCCGGCAGACGCAAAAAAAAAAAAAATTTTTTTCGACATTCTTTTTTGCTCGTCGACCTCGGGTGACCCAGGTCGCAGTGGGAGCCGCGCACGAAAGCGGCGTCGCGAGACGGCTTCGCGGTCGCTAGTCGCACGAGCTCGGCAACCGCGTCTGCCGGGGCGGAGTTCGGGACGCCGACGGCTAAGTGGGAACCGCCGCTCGGATGTTCGCCGTTTGTGGCCGAGTGAGTGCTGGCACTCCGGCGAAGCCAAACGGGGCCGATTCCGGCACGATATCGGCGTCTTTCTACGTGCTCGCCGGCGACCGTCGCACGAGTACGGCAAAGTGCGTCTGCCGGGGCGGGGTTTGCGACGCGTACGCAATAGTGAGAACCGTCGCTCGGATGTTCGTCGTCTTTCGCCGAGCCAGTGCTGGCACTCCGGCGAAGCCGAACGGAGCCGATTCGGGCACGATATCGGCGTCTTTCCACGTGCTCGCCGGCGACCGTCGCACGAGTACGGTAAACCGCGTCAGCCGGGGCGGAGTTCGGGACGCCGATGCGAAAGTGGGAAGCGCCGCTCGGATCTTCGCCGTTTTTGGAGGAGTCAGTGGCGGCACTCCGGTGAAGCCAAGGTGCGCCAATTCGCGCACGATATCGGCGTCTTTCGACGTGCCCGCCGGCCACCGTCGCACGAGTACGGCAAACCTCGTCTGCCGGGGCGGGGTTTGCGACGCCGACGCAAAAGTGGGAACCGCCGCTCGGATGTTCGCCGTTTTTGGCAGAGTGAGTGCTGGCACTCCGGCGAAGCGAAAGAGCGTGAATGCGCCCACGAAAGTAGCGTATTTGGACGTGCTTGACGGCGACCGCCGCAGGAGTACGAAAAACCACGTCAGCCGGGGCGAGCGACCCACGGCGGTCTGGGTGCTTATCGCTGCTATTATAGGGGCACCCCGGCAGACGCAGAAAGAAAAAAAAAAATGGGGACATGGCGTGCGTCACCGTGCGGCTTCGCAGCGTTGCCGAAGTCGCCGAGCCCTTCGACTGAGCCGAACGGCGGACAGGGAACGTTGGTCGGCCGTTCTAACCTGTCGGTGCCACGCCGAGACGTCGTTAAGGAAAACCGCGTCGTGGGCCTCTACGACGCCGTCGAGTCGTTGTACGTTTGGTGTCCAGCGTGTCGGCGGCGAGTAGCGGACACGTCGTTCACGACTTCGGTCTTTCGCAGTCGACGCGAACTTGCGGAGAGTCGTGGTGCCTCACGTTTTCGGCAGAAACCGCGGCGGAATTTTCCCGTGCGTGCGCGCACGACCTCGGTGCTGTGCCGTCAGCGTAGTGTTGCACAAACTCGTGGCCTACCCAAGGTGCGGTACGTTTGCGGCCGTATCCTCGGTGGGAATTTCGTGAGTAGGGTCGCAAATTCTACGACCTCGGCGGGTTTGAGAGCGACGTAGACTTGTGGCACGCTCAACATGCCACACGTTTCGGGGCACACCCGCGGTGAAATTTTCTCGAGTACGCTCGTATTAGGGCCCAAGGAGGTCTGGGTACTTATCGCTGCTATTATGTGGGGGTTCTCGTGAGCGGCGTACGCGAAAGCGACCGGGTGTCTGATATGCGGCGGGCTTCGGCCTCGTCAAGCGTGTCCTCGGGTCTGCTCCAGGGGAATCCACGGCAGTCGTCTGCAGCCTCATCCGCTTGATGCGTTAGGGGCTGGTTGTCGGACGGTGCCGTTTTACCACGATATCGAGGTGTGTTCCGTGTCGTCCTCGGGCGATTCAGATGCGAAAGCGCCGAAGACGCGGGCGTGACCCGTCGTCTGGCGGCTTTGCAGTCTCGGCTCCGTTGCTAGTTCCGGCCGGTCCACCGACAGTGCAGCGGGCTTGGGCAACCCGCACGGCGCGACCGAGTCGATGCAACGAAAAAGAGCGAGCATGAACGTGCTTCTTGCCGCACGGCTCCCACTCGTCTTTCGGGAAGGTTGTGCCGTAGCGAGCTCGAACGCCGTCATCTCGGAGTGCAAAATAAGCGTGTTGGGGCGCCTGAAGGTGGCCTCCGCCGCACACAGACTGCGTCCGGCCCGCCGAGGGCGAGGACGGACGCGCAGTCGAACGATTACCTGGTTGATCCTGCCAGTAATCATATGCTTGTCTCAAAGATTAAGCCATGCATGTCTAAGTACATGCCGAAATAAGGCGAAACCGCGAATGGCTCATTAAATCAGTTATGGTTCCTTAGATCGTTTCTTCCTACTTGGATAACTGTGGCAATTCTAGAGCTAATACATGCAGTGAGCCTGGAGCCCTTTGGGTAACGGGTGCTTTTATTAGACCAAGATCGATCGGGTTTCGGCCCGTATTGTGTGGTGACTCTGGATAACTTTGTGCTGATCGCATGGCCACGAGCCGGCGACGTTTCTTTCAAGTGTCTGCCTTATCAACTTTCGATGGTAGGTTACTTGCTTACCATGGTTGTTACGGGTAACGGAGAATCAGGGTTCGATTCCGGAGAGGGAGCCTGAGAAACGGCTACCACATCCAAGGAAGGCAGCAGGCGCGCAAATTACCCACTCCCGGCACGGGGAGGTAGTGACGAAAAATAACAATACGGGACTCTTTTGAGGCCCCGTAATTGAAATGAGTACACTCTAAATCCTTTAACGAGGATCAATTGGAGGGCAAGTCTGGTGCCAGCAGCCGCGGTAATTCCAGCTCCAATAGCGTATACTAAAGCTGCTGCGGTTAAAAAGCTCGTAGTTGGATCTCAGTTCCAGACGAGTAGTGCATCTACCCGATGCGACGGCTCGGACTGAACATCATGCCGGTTCTTTCTTGGTGCACTTCATTGTGTGCCTCGAGATGGCCGGTGCTTTTACTTTGAAAAAATTAGAGTGCTCAACGCAGGCGAGTCGCCTGAATAAACTTGCATGGAATAATAGAACAAGACCTCGTTTCTGTTCTGTTGGTTTTTGGAATACGAGGTAATGATTAAGAGGGACGGACGGGGGCATTCGTATTGCGGCGCTAGAGGTGAAATTCTTGGACCGTCGCAAGACGAACTACTGCGAAAGCATTTGCCAAGAATGTTTTCATTGATCAAGAACGAAAGTCAGAGGTTCGAAGGCGATCAGATACCGCCCTAGTTCTGACCATAAACGATGCCAACCAGCGATCCGCCTGAGTTACTCAAATGACTCGGCGGGCAGCTTCCGGGAAACCAAAGTATTTGGGTTCCGGGGGAAGTATGGTTGCAAAGCTGAAACTTAAAGGAATTGACGGAAGGGCACCACCAGGAGTGGAGCCTGCGGCTTAATTTGACTCAACACGGGAAAACTTACCCGGCCCGGACACTGGGAGGATTGACAGATTGAGAGCTCTTTCTTGATTCGGTGGATGGTGGTGCATGGCCGTTCTTAGTTGGTGGAGCGATTTGTCTGGTTAATTCCGATAACGAACGAGACTCTAGCCTATTAAATAGGTGCGGGGTTCCCAGCACCTTACAACCTTCTTAGAGGGACAAGCGGCTCCTAGCCGCACGAAACAGAGCAATAACAGGTCTGTGATGCCTTTAGATGTCCGGGGCCGCACGCGCGCTACACTGAAGGAAGCAGCGTGTCTTTATCCCTGTCTGAAAAGACTGGGTAACCCGTGGAACTTCTTTCGTGATTGGGATAGGGGCTTGCAATTGTTCCCCTTGAACGAGGAATTCCCAGTAAGCGCGAGTCATAAGCTCGCGTTGATTACGTCCCTGCCCTTTGTACACACCGCCCGTCGCTACTACCGATTGAATGATTTAGTGAGGTCTTCGGACCGATGTCCGGCGCGGCCTTTCGGTTGCGCCGGTCTGTTGGAAAGATGACCAAACTTGATCATTTAGAGGAAGTAAAAGTCGTAACAAGGTTTCCGTAGGTGAACCTGCGGAAGGATCATTAACGGATTGTGAAGGGTGAGCGCCTCAGCTGCGTCTGCGCCCGACACTTTCTGCCGCTGACCCCGTTTGGACGCGGGGTCGGCT
Organism: Rhipicephalus microplus; assembly: GCF_043290135.1. NCBI lineage: Eukaryota > Metazoa > Arthropoda > Arachnida > Ixodida > Ixodidae > Rhipicephalus > Rhipicephalus microplus. The sequence goes on along the minus strand of NW_027465211.1, from coordinate 4,224 downwards.
TTTCCCCACGGGGCTGCCTGAATGTGGAGCGGCACCCCGTGACAAATTGTTGCGCCCAGCGGACGCCAACACCGCGACCTTGGACGGTCGGCCAGGTGGCGGACGCGGGTACAAACGGCGCAACGCACTCATAGGTCGGCTTTCGACCCGCCACTGCACCGTGGCTCGAAGCGCTCGAAATGCGCGACCCGACCGCTGCGGGACCGCCTAGTACTGTAAACAGGAGCGGCGGAGCGCGAACGGCGAGTCGTGGTTACGTCGGTAGAAGGCGAGGCTGCGCGTTCCCGAAACGCCAGCCGAGTGCCCTCCCGACCGTTCGAGCGTGCAAGAACGAGACCCGACAATCGCGCGGCGACTGCCAAGTACGAGAGGAACGGCACAAGCGTCGGCGGTCGGTCAAGGAACTGGCGATGTGACGGGTCCGCTGTGCACCAGTGCATACCGTCCCGCCGTCCGCGGCAAGCGCCTCCGCGTCCTCGGGTGACGGAGGCTGCCGGTCGGTTCTTGCAGGCGAGGGATCTCGCTGGCACCGGTTCGCGTTGACGCGCGGCCGGTCATGGCACGGCGATGCGACGGCCGAGGTGCGCAGTACTCGATGGAGGAACCGCACGCTCCGATGACCGTCCCGCCCTCCGCGGCGTATGCGTACCGACCGTAATGGTTGCAGCAGCGCCGGCCGGCTTTTGAATTCGCCACACGAAACACGGTGCGAGATCGCGGTTAGGGGAGCGTCGACGTTGCCAGGCGTTTTGCTTGCTGCCGAGGGAAAGGCGGCACGGCCACGTCGCGCTCGTCGCGATTAGCGGGTCTGCGCGCTTTGGGAAGGTGCCGCAACGACTTGCCGAAAGAGGAAGCACGGAAGAACGAGGGACTTGGACGTCCCGACAATTGAACGCACTTGCGGCCAGGCCCTTGCTGGCTTCGTTCTTCCGCCTCGAGTAGGCTCGTACGCGGCTCCGGCGCCGAAAGTGGTCCTTGGCACCGACTTCGGTGGACGTGGGAAGTGCCGCGCAAGTACGGCGCGCCTGGCTCCACCTGTTGGCTAAAGTAGGCAGCCGGATCGGCATTTTGGTGTGCGGTGGCAAACCGTGGATGCGAAAAAAGCTTGTGCGATTTCGTGGAACAAAAAGCGGGGGTCCCCCTTTTTATGCGGAGGAGACCGACCCGCCCGCCGTGGTGAACCGCGACGCCACGGTAAAAACGGGAGAGGCTTGTCGATGGGACCGTGCATCCCGCGCTCCACGGAGGCCGGGAGGCGGCCGCCCGAGGAAATGTGTAGCCGTCGAGGCCCGCATCTGCGTGCACTCTTATCCAAATGGGTGTACCGCAGGCATTTTCTGGTTAGGCGGGCCAATGAGAGCGAGCACACAACGATACCTACGGGTCCGGCTTGGAGAACCGGCTTCGACGCCTCCCGAGTATTTATAGAGGGGTGGACCACGAAAGCACTCGCAAGTAGCGGAAGCGAAACGCCGTCCGAAACACACCGTTTGCTCGATTTGCGGCAGCCGAAAAAGGCGCGGCAGAGTTTTGGAGTCCAAGCGTGCGCTGAAAAGCGCCCTTCTTGGCCACTGTTTGGCCGAGTGCCAGAAACGTTTGGTTTTGACTGTACGGAATTGAACAAACACTTTTTCACGACTCTAAGCGGTGGATCACTCGGTTCTCGGGTCGATGAAGAACGCAGCCAGCTGCGAGACTTGGTGTGAATTGCAGGACACACTGAGCACTGATTCTTTGAACGCACATTGCGGCCTTGGGTCTTCCCTTGGCTTCGTCTGTCTGAGGGTCGGATCACATATCAAGAGAGCCTTCGGCGCACAAGGGAACGTGAGCCGTCGACTCGTTTTGACCGCGTCGGCAACACGGACAGCACGCTGAACACCTCACAGCGAGCGCCAACAGCGGCCACTCAAGGGCGAGACGGTGGCGACCGTCGTGCCAGAGCCCAACCGAAACGGGGGCGACCGACTGCATTGAGGATGTGGCACCTCGTTGAGACCGCCGCAGGACTTCGAGTCGGAAGGAAGCCTGCAGGGAAAGTGCGGTCGAGGTTGCGTACTCCTCTCTGCGACCGGGCGCGCAAGAGCTGCGAGAGCCACGGACGCGCAACTTTAACGCACGGTAAACACGAGGAGCGAAAGCCGGCCAGCAAAGCTTCTCCAGCCGTGCGCAAAGTGCGCGAGATCGCAGCCTTGCGTTGCGCTTGTTGCCCTCGAAGTAAGCAGGGTGTCCCGTAGACCGGGCGCTCGAACACGCTGCGGGGCCGTGCCTCCTCCAGGCTTTGCCGCGCGAACAGGGAACGTTCGCGCGCAAAGCGCAGGGAGGTGAGGAGGCTGCGCCCGACGTTTGCGGTTCGCTGCGTACGCGGTTGATGCGGAGAGCACGGCGCGACGACTTGCCGCGAAGCGGAAAAAGTCTCCCGCACGAGTTGGCGAAACGTTGGCGAAGCTTAAGGCGTTCTCGTCGTAGTCCGCCGTCGGTCTAAGTGCTTCGCAGTTCCCGTCCCGTTCAAAAAACTGGGCCACTCCAGTTGGGGCGGGGGCGACGCTACACGAGACGATGCCTCTCGCCAGGCTGCGTGGCTGCCCTTGCGGCGGCGGCGACTGGCCTCGGCGGTGTTTGGGCTTTCGACACGGTCGTTTATCACGCAACTGCTCGGACGACGCACGCGCGCAGCGGAATGCCGCTTGCCAGCCTTGTGAAGATGTGACCCTGTACAGGGTTGCGGGCGCACTTGGTAGGGCGTCGTACTCGGTTCGCGATGGGTTTACGAACGTGTCCCGTCACTTCCACGTCACACCGGTTGTGCGCCGCACGCGTGCAGCGGGGAAGCCGATTGCCAGCCTTGTGAAGAAGTGGCCCTGTACAGGGTTGCGGGCGCACTTGGTAGGGCGAGCGCACGCGGTCGTGCAGGAAGTTGATGGAAGCGAATGTATCCGCTGTCGACCTCAGATCAGGCGAGACAACCCGCTGAATTTAAGCATATCACTAAGCGGAGGAAAAGAAACCAACAGGGATTCCCCGAGTAGCTGCGAGCGAAACGGGACCGAGCCCAGCACCGAATCCCCCGTCCTTGCAGGCGGTCGGGAAATGTGGTGTATGGGAGGCGACGTTCTCGGGTGTTTGCGACGGTGCAAGTCCCCCTGACAGGGGCTTGTCCCAGAGTGGGTGCCAGGCCCGTCTCCGCCGTTGCGCGCCCGGGATGGAGCCTCCCGTGAGTCGGGTTGCTTGAGAGTGCAGCCCTAAGTGGGTGGTAAACTCCATCTAAGGCTAAATACGACCGAGAGACCGATAGTTCACAAGTACCGTGAGGGAAAGTTGAAAAGAACTTTGAAGAGAGAGTTCAAGAGTACGTGAAACCGCTTAGAGTAAAACGGGTGGGCCCTCGAAGCTCGAAAGCGGTGGGATTCAGTCTCCGGACGATCGCGGAGCCGGCGGCGTCAGGTAAACGGTCCCCTTCGGGGGACTGTTCCGGCTGCTGGCACGCAGACGCGGTCTCCGGGGTGCGCACTTCCCACCGCCGGTAGGACGCCGCGACGGACGCGGGTCAAAGGGAACAAGCACGACTTTGAGTCCGGCAGTGGAGGTGACCTGCCCGTCTCTTCGGAGACGGCACGCGGGAGTTATACCACGCCGTGCACGAAAAGTTCGTCACCCCGTCCAGGCCCCATGGGCTTCTCCCGGTTGTCGGGAGGCCCGAACGATGACGCCCTCCGGAAACGGAGCGGAGAACCCGCTGGGCAAGCTTGTCGTCTCCTGCTGTCCGGGTTGGTCCCGCGGCGGCGGGTTGGCCGGCGAGAAGCCTCTGCGAGCGGGGCTATTCTCCCGCGGAGGCGCTATCGTGGTTTGCGGCGAGTAGGTCGGTAACCCACCCGACCCGTCTTGAAACACGGACCAAGGAGTCTAACATGTGCGCGAGTCAATGGGTCTCCCGAAACCCAATGGCGCAATGAAACGTGAAGGCCCCTAGCGGGCTGCGTTGCGATCCCGGACCGCACAGGGGTCCGATAAAGGGCGCAGCAACGGCCCGTCCCAGGCGCTCACACGTCGCCGGGGCGGAGCGAGAGCGCACACGTTGGCACCCGAAAGATGGTGAACTATGCCCGGGCAGGACGAGGCCAGAGGAAACTCTGGTGGAGGTCCGAAGCGATTCTGACGTGCAAATCGATCGTCCGATCCGGGTATAGGGGCGAAAGACCAATCGAACCATCTAGTAGCTGGTTC
>NW_027465210.1:0-36054 GCF_043290135.1 Rhipicephalus microplus | reverse complement strand
CGACAGTGCATTTGTATGAAGCTTTCAAGCGCGATCATTTTGTAATTTCGCATCGTGCGTCCCTGCCACAAGTTCGGGGAAGGAATACTTTCAATATGGGAACCCTCATGATTGTGAAAGATGAAACTGCGACTACTTAAACACACTTGCACCACAGAAATGGCACGCGCAGTTTGGTATTGGGGCACGTGAGAAGGGAATACAATAGATGGGCATTGGCGCGCATCTTTTTTTCTTATTGATATGATATGTAAGGAGATGTCGGCGCACCATTATGGCGCCGGCTACTCCTTGGCCGTTGAGTTAAACTTGAACACGTATCTTGAAGCAAAACGTACAAAGCAGTGCATGGAAAGTAGAAAACTCGGGCAGAGATATGCAAAGACACACTTACACTTATACGCACATATCAGAACACAATGGTAAGTAAATGTTCGAAAGTCAATGAATGAAGTCTCTGATATAATGTCCCTCGATAATATTCGGTCCACCAGCACAAAACAGTAGAGCACACGTCTGGTCCGTATAAAGATGCATTCGCTCGTGTGTACATAATTGTCGACACGTCATTCATTTCACAACACACACATGATGAGAGTCACGTGATACTGTACATAATAAGTACATTTGTTACAAATGAAAGTTCGTTATTTCTTAATACTTATCAGCAATCCCGCTGTCTTGTAAAGAACGTGTTGATGCTTTTAAAGCGTGCGACTGTAAAACTCGAGTAGGCCACGGACCCAGAAGTTTCTTCATGTTAAACGGTCTGCGGTCTAATGCCAACTGTTCGGACTTAAGACGGCGTCTCGTGATGTGGACAGTCTACGAGAAGGTGACATACGTCTTCATCTATCAATCCGCATTCGCATTCGGGACTTTCAGCTCTGCCGTGTCTGTGCAAAGAAAAAAAAAACAAATGTTTTTGTGTATGCCGTGCCTAGCCTCAATCGGTCAATTAGAGTTTCCGATATTCTATCTAATGCCAGCGTAATTTTTAATTCAATAAATGGATCGATGTGGTATAAATCGCACCTCTTTGTACTTTGGTCAAACCAAGCAGTTTTGCTCATTCTGAAAGTTGTATTCTTTATAATACTACGCAATTCACTTTTTTCGAAATATTGGTTGCCACGATGTGTAGACCTACTTTGTGTGCTCTGGACGGCTCTGGAAGGCCAACTGCAAATCTTCTTTGCACAGCTGATGCCGTCCGGATAGTCGTTGATAGATTACTTAACAGGTTGTCAGCCTCCGAAGGTATTATGTAAGCGAAAGTACGCATGCGTAAAACATGCAGCGAACGAACACTCTTCCAACGCTGTAAAGAAGAAAGAATGCATAAAGGGTGGTGCATTTTACGCTCCAATCTCGTCCTATGTAAGGCGCTTTAGAGTTAGGGCTGTTTTGCCTGTAATTGCGTGACCCTTGCAGGGTTCCTCACAGTGCAACCGTGCACTTGAAACGGGCAGGTGTTGAACCACCCCGCAAGGAGATGGGGAAACTTCGCTGCGACCGGACCGCTTGACAGTCCGTGTTTACGGGAGGAGAGGCGCGCCCGAGAGGAGGTGCGCTCTCACTCTCTGCCGTCCCCGTGAATGCTGAAATGAGCGCGGTCGCGTTGCGTGGCTTCGGTGAAACTGCCGTATCGCGATATGTAGTGGAGCTGCCACAGTAAAATTTGAGACACGCGTAGCCAGCCAAAGGTGCTGTTACTTTGCCGAATTTCACGTGCCGGCGTCCACAACAACGCGAGCACGCTTTGTTTAGAAATTTCCGGCCATGAGGCCGTGCCCGGACCGCGTGTGTTAGTCCCTTGGTTTGGCGACAAGGATGGCGTCAAAGTGACGCCGTGAAACGGGTTTCGTGCGTGCAAATGAGGCATTGATGTGATTAGAGAGAAAGCGAGAACATAGAAAAGAAAAAAAAAAAAGAGGGGGGGGGGCACACGCCGGGGACGAGTAGTCGCAAAGTGTTAAGTGTGCAGTTTATTTACGTGCGGCACACAGGTGAGCTGTTGCAGCTGTGAGTTTTGACAAATATTGCGTGTGTCATGTTCAGTGGACACGATGAAACGTTTTTTAGCGAACGCGTTGTATCCGCTGGGCTTGTACGTACGCGTACATGAATTGTCGCTTACTCGGTTTGATGTCTCCTTGCCGCTGGGGCAGCTGATACGACTGATACGCCATTTTGCAGCAGTGAAGGGTGCGTGAATGAATGGGCAAGAAACTTAGCAACAGTAACGAGAAAAGAATTAAAAACAAACAAACAAACGAAAGCATGTTTGCCGTGTATATTCAATCTTGTAGTGCAGAAAAATAGTCAGTGCAGCAACCTGCGCGGCCAACGCGCTCCTCGCGAAGAAAAGAGGGAGAGAGAGACGAGCTGGCCGCCGACCAACCGGCGTGCGCCGTTCGCCTTCCTCCTCAGTCTCGCGGGCCGGCGCCGACACCGCGACTCGATCGTGTCGAGCATTCGCTTTCCGGGCGCGTTTCGAAGCAGAAGCAGAAACTTCGGAAGCCGTCATGTCTGGCCGTGGCAAAGGTGGCAAAGGGCTGGGGAAGGGTGGCGCCAAGCGTCATCGAAAGGTGTTGCGTGACAACATCCAGGGCATAACCAAGCCGGCCATCCGTCGTCTGGCGCGCCGTGGCGGTGTCAAGCGCATCTCTGGCCTCATCTACGAGGAAACTCGCGGCGTTCTCAAGGTGTTCCTCGAGAACGTGATCCGCGATGCCGTCACTTACACCGAGCACGCCAAAAGGAAGACCGTGACAGCCATGGACGTCGTGTACGCCCTCAAGCGTCAGGGCCGCACCCTGTACGGATTCGGAGGCTAAGAAGCCAGCGGCGTCGCCTGCAGCCAGCCAACGAGAACACAACAGCCCTCTTCAGGGCTACCCACTTGATGCTTCGGCAGTGTGATCCCAGCGGTTCGCCATACCCGTCCGTCCCTCTTTGCAATATCATTGCGTCATCGCTCAGGTGAGCAGCACCTCGTGTAGTAGTAGCTTGATCGCGCTGGGTACTTGTCACGTTCACCGCATTTCGTTCGCGTCGTCGTCTTTCTCCTGGGTCTGCATGCACGAATCAATCGCCGCATCTGCGAGTTCTTCCTCTCCTTCCTGCAAGCCAAGCTGCTAAAACGGGCCCGTCAAGCGAACGTCGCCTAGTTACCTTATCGCGCGAAGGAAGAAGCCGAGCGCAGCGTTCTACCCTGGTCACTGCATTCTTGGAGACACGACTATGCTCAGGAAGCACGAACTCGCTTTTTTCTTTGGAATGCCCACTACACGATCGCGTCACGTTGTGTCAAAATAAATAAAAACGCACTATGTTCTACCGTGGGGCACCCAGACGAAGAAGGGATGTGTACTTACAAATGAAAAAATTGATTGTGACAGGTTGGTCGTGTTTACCGCGCCCGCTGTGCACTCAGAAGTGCCCCATTCAATAACACATTGTGTACATTGTCACGCCTAATAATTTTTGTTTGTTTTTTTTTTCACACCTGGCGCTGCCGAGCTGCAAAATACAAAAAAAAAAGAAAGAAAAGTGGAAGGGGATGTTTAAACAGAATTTCTGCGCAAGTCAGAAGCAAGTACACAATAAGCGCTGCCCATGCAGCGTGCTGAGGGAAGCTGCACTTGATAGAAGTGGCACTCATGTACTGTACTGGTGCTGCGAACACTGCAGTTGTGAAAGCTTTACTTGGACGGACAGCTACGCAACAAGTGTTTCCATTTCGCCGGCAGAGGTGGTCACTCTAGGGAGGCTGGCTTCGCCGCCCACGCGAGAGGGGGGGGGGGGGGGGACTAGCCCATGATGTAAACGCGAGAGGTTCGAGCGCGGGAAATTCGAAAGCAAGGCGCGCTCGCGTGAGCCTGCCGTCAGATGGCGACACCAACCCACGAGCATTGCATTTTCAAGTGCACCCTTGGTTTCCCACCCACCTCCGCACAGGACGAGGCGTGTCGAATGTGTAACCAAGGCGCACGACAGTGGTTCTGCTCAGGCAAGCCTACCTATAACAAAAATTGTTCTCCATGTGTGTACCTTCATTTTCTCGTGAAAATGTGAAAGAGGAGTGAATGGGGCTTTTTGAGGCGCGTGTTGATCTTCGTTTCTATTATGATTATTATTTTTCACCCTTTCATTGAGTCCATTTCCTGCTTTTTGTGCCACATATTTAGCACTTAGAGGTTGGGGGGGGGGGGGGGATTGCTGATGTGTAAGATGGAAAAGAAGAGGAAAGTGAGCCCCGAAACTGTCTGCATCAGGATGCGACACCTCAGCGGTAGCTCACAAGGGATGGGGGGTGAGGGGGGATTAAAAGGGTGGGAATAAAAGTGTAGAGAAAGAGACATGAGGGAAGCCAGAGTGAGACGACATATCGAGGGAATAGGAGTAAAAATGAAACAAAACATTCGAACGCAAACACCCCGTACATCCAACCGCCATTGAGCGCACCTAGTAGTTTGGCAAGTATGTATGAGTGATTCTTAAGAGGGAAAGGAAGATAAAATTGAGTCCCGTTACTGTCTGCGATTGAGCAAGTAGGCGCGCTCAGTGGCAGTTGGATGTACGGGGTGTTTGTGTTAGAATGTTTTGTTGCGTTTTACTCCTTGTCGTTGCGCGGACGTGTATGCATATACCAACACTGCCGGTGGTCTCTCGTCGTCTTCGCCCATCTACGTAATGGTCGCAAATAAGCGACAACGCAAGGAGCAAGTTTTTTTGGCGTGGCAGTGCGCATTTGCCCTCGGTGATGCGAGGCGCTCTAGTGCGATGCGCGCTGTTGGCGTGAATGGTGGCGTCTCGCACTCCGTCGCGCCGCTTCGGGAAGCGACGAGCTACAGCGTCGATTGATGTGTTGCCTGGAAGGCGAAAGAAATGCGCAGCAGGCTGTATTGTACAGCGGTAGTGGTTTCGTTTCGGTGTACCTCTTTGCAGCCGCGAACTGCACGGTTGCCCGAAAATGAGCGCCAGCCAGCATCCTGGCGTACGCTTCCGCGCTCGCACGCGGACGGGTTCTCACGCTTCGGCCAATGGGAGGGAGAGAGATGGGTCGTGCGGCGAAGCCGCTTTTGCCGATCTCCGGCAGGAGCGCAGTTTCGCTCCGTCAGTCGAGGTGATCGGACGCACGCAGCATGGCCCGAACTAAACAAACCGCGCGCAAGAGTACTGGAGGCAAGGCTCCGCGTAAGCAGCTTGCTACCAAGGCTGCTCGCAAGAGTGCCCCTGCCACAGGCGGGGTGAAGAAACCTCACCGTTACAGGCCTGGAACCGTGGCCCTGCGTGAAATTCGCCGATACCAGAAGTCGACCGAACTGCTGATCCGCAAGCTTCCCTTTCAGCGCCTGGTGCGGGAAATCGCTCAGGACTTCAAGACGGACCTCCGTTTCCAGAGTTCTGCCGTGATGGCCCTACAGGAAGCTAGCGAGGCCTACCTCGTTGGTCTTTTCGAAGACACCAACCTGTGCGCCATCCACGCTAAGCGCGTCACCATCATGCCAAAGGACATCCAGCTGGCTCGGCGCATTCGCGGTGAGCGCGCCTAAGTTGGGCTGCTCCCTGCGCTTCGGTCGACAGGCAAGCAACAACAAACGGTCCTTCTCAGGACCACCAACGTGTCTGCTTTGGCTACGAGACCACTCCAGGCCACGTACTCCGGCCGCACCCTCTTTTGCTGTCATGTTTTGTACGTACGTGGCTGCCGTTGTCTAGCGCGCGGAAGAACGGAACGTCGGCGCGTCGTTATTACGAAGAAATGGCTCAGCTTTGACAAATTCAAGGTAAAAGTGTGTATCATTATGAGTAGACAGAGAAAAGGTAGGCTAGCTTCAGTCGGTGTGTGTGCAGCAGCCGTGCTGCGACCCTGTGGTGTGTCAATTTCATTTATGTGTTTACCTTTTTGCCCGCCGCTTGTAAGGTGTTTTTGAGGGCTTCTGTTTGCGTAACGCCATGGTGACTTGGGCTGCTGGACCCCGGCGCAACTTTTGGGTGCACTCGTAGGAGGTGATGAAGTTTTACCGAGAGACGAAATAAACAATTGTATCGGGCCAGTTGGTAAGGATCCATCTCGCTAGGAAGCGCAGCCACTATTACACAGACCTCACAACACAAGCGCTTAACTTCAACTGAACTTTCATTGCAAACGTCAGAGTTTATAAAGGGGGTGAACAGAGAAAAAGAATAGTAAAAGGTAGACAACAAAAAGCACACGTGCCAGTCCCGCACATTACTGTCTGTTATTCTCTATCACCCCATCCAAAAAACAGTTCTTTCCGCGTGAGCGCGATAGAGAGTGCACTAACACACTCGAAATCATCGCGTGTCATTTCCTTTCATTTCTTTTGAAGCTGAACAAGTTTTTGTGCCATATTCTGGACAATTTTTTTTTTTTTGCAATAAACGTTTAGTTGAAGTTAAGCGCTTGTGTTGTGTGTTCTGTGTAATAGTGGCTGCGCTGCCTAGCAAGATAGACGAAATAAATTGTGTTAGAAGCACCAAATGGAATGCGCTAACGGCGGGTTCTCTCTCTCTCTCTCTCTTTTTTTTTTTTTTACCTTACGTTTGTTTTTCTATTCAAAGGTATTAAATTTACTCTGTCCCTGTGCTGACCCGTTCAGGTGTCATCGTAAGGATAGACGGTTACGTGTGGAGCTTTTTTTTTTTTTTTTAATGAGAAATGACAACGCTTACATGCTCTTTTCTGTCTTTTTCGGTGCCGAGCTGCGTGATTTGGTTGTCTCTTTGCAGCATTTGGCGTCGCGCACTTGTGGCTAACTGATGTCGCGAGGAAATATATATAAAGTATAGAAAAACAAACACGCTTGAGGGTACGAACAGAGCCATCGTGACTGCGAAGCGAAACACGGCCGCGTCACCTGTTTGGGTGGTCCTTAGAAGGACCGTTTGGGGAATGCGGCGAGCGCGCGGAAGGGGTGCTCGCTTACGCCTTCTTCTCCGTCTTCTTTGGAAGAAGCACGGCTTGAATGTTGGGCAACACACCGCCCTGCGCGATGGTGACGCCGGAAAGCAGTTTGTTCAGCTCCTCGTCGTTGCGGATGGCGAGCTGCAAGTGACGGGGGATGATCCGGGTCTTCTTGTTGTCACGAGCGGCGTTGCCCGCCAGCTCGAGCACCTCGGCGGCCAGGTACTCGAGTACGGCAGCCAGGTAGACCGGAGCGCCAGCTCCGACGCGCTCGGCGTAGTTTCCCTTGCGTAGGAGGCGGTGAATACGGCCCACGGGGAACTGAAGCCCCGCGCGGCTAGAACGGGTCTTGCTCTTGCCTTTCGCCTTGCCGCCCTTGCCACGTCCGGACATGGTGTTGCTTTTCGCTTGGTACGACGCCGGTTGCCGAAAACAAGAAAGCTGCTGCCTTCTGAGATGAGAGCCGTGCTCGAATGGTTTCCGTTGCCACCATCGCGCGCCGCCGCTCGCGGGGAACGGATGAGAGTGTGAGAGAGAGAAGCCGTGCGAACCAATGGGGCGCGCGCGTTGTGCTGATCTCGTCAACACCCCTCGCTCATATTTAAGCGCGGCGAGACGGGGGGACACGCGCATTCGACTCTGGTCTCGCGTGCGTGTTGTGTGAAATCATGCCTCCCCAACCGTCTGGCAAAGCCGTCAAGAAGGCCGGCAAGGCGCAGAAGAATGTGCGCGCCACGGACAAGAAGAAGAAGAAGCGCCGCAGGAAGGAGAGCTTCTCCATCTACATCTATAAGGTGCTGAAGCAGGTGCACCCCGACACTGGTGTCTCCAGCAAGGCCATGTCCATCATGAACAGCTTCGTGAACGACATCTTCGAGCGTATCGCCGCCGAGTCGTCACGCCTTGCTCACTACAACAAGCGCTCGACCATCACGAGCCGGGAGATCCAGACCGCGGTGCGCCTGCTGCTGCCCGGAGAGCTGGCCAAGCACGCGGTGTCCGAGGGTACAAAAGCCGTCACCAAGTACACCAGCTCCAAGTAGGCGTGCGTCGTGGGCCACAGCGAGCAACGACAAATCAACGGCTCTTCTCAGAGCCACCCAAATTGTCTGCGTCGGCATAGGGGTTGTGCTGAGAGATTCGGCTCCGAATCCATCCTCTTCTCTCTGTTGAACACCGCTAGCAGGAGCGTTGGTGTGCCGCGCTCGACGTGTGTGCTCGGGGAGGTTGAACAGGTAAATTAGAGAAGACCGAGTGCGCGGAGAAAAGTGCCACAAGTACGGTAATGGAGGGAAAACAAAACCAGGAGCGTGGTAATTAAAAAAAAAAAAAAAAAACAGGGGGAAGGTGGCCGCTTCTCTCAAAAAAAGGTAACATGAACTCGAGTGTGTTCAGCTCTTGGGAAATGATAGAATAGGAAACTCGCGTCAGCGCTTGCCCGAGCAACTCCGACATGTCGGGCCAAATATGAAGGGGTATACACGGTATGCAGTGCATGCGGAGAGAAGGAAACTGCCGAACACTTGATAATGCTATGTAAAGGGCTTCACCTTATAGTTTAGAATGATGGCGCAGAGTTTTTCAAAAGCACCGGGGTTTAGAGACGGGGGAGGGCAAAATAGACTTTAGGCGGGTAGAATTAACTAGAAGGTGGTTATCTTATTGGTGGCTAAAGTCAAGGCAAGAGTGAAAACTAAACCATTCACTGCAAAGCACCGCGGTCCTATACTTCACTATTTAAAGAGAGAAAAAAAACAAGATAAATGTAGCTGTTTGTTAGGTCAGCATTATGGCTAGGTGGTGATAGCTGCCGCCCGATGTGAAGGGTACAGCCACATTCATCAGACAGCGCAGAGTTCCTTCTCTGCCACGCCATTCATTTGTTTACGAAATTGGGGCATTTATTTCTTGAGAGCGCAGGGCAGGCCCGTTTCGAGACTGTAGGAGGAGTGAATGTAGCTTAAAGTGCGTGGCGCGGTGAAAAATGTGCGGAAGCATTGATGCAAGAAAAGATAGGGGAGAAATATATAGACGCATGTGACAATAGCTGTAGAAGCAGAAAAGCGTGGCGGCGGACTGCATGCTAATTATTGTCCGAAAGCAAAGTATCGACAGCCCGAGTGAAGGAAAAAACAAAACTGTGCGTACGCATGACAGGGGTACCACGCAGGTGATTTATATAGTGCACAAAGAAGTACGAAATCCAGTAAAGAAAGGCGGTCGACACGAGGTATGGGCATTTCCCGTTTTCGCACCGAGTGCTCCGTTTGCGCGTCGCCGAAAGAAACATAGCCAGGCCGGCCAGCAAACGACACTGCTCGGCTTGACGTTTACATAATCACACGGTGTAGCGGAACACTGTGTTCTCTTCGAAAGAACAAATGCGCCTGTGCTAGGCACAAATGAGTGGTACGTTCCATTCGGAATGTGGTGGGAAACTTACCTTAAATGAATGAGCGGACGCACCGTTTATTTCCGCTTTGTTTTAGATTACTGACTATGTTCGGCGGGTCGACAGTGCATTTGTATGAAGCTTTCAAGCGCGATCATTTTGTAATTTCGCATCGTGCGTCCCTGCCACAAGTTCGGGGAAGGAATACTTTCAATATGGGAACCCTCATGATTGTGAAAGATGAAACTGCGACTACTTAAACACACTTGCACCACAGAAATGGCACGCGCAGTTTGGTATTGGGGCACGTGAGAAGGGAATACAATAGATGGGCATTGGCGCGCATCTTTTTTTCTTATTGATATGATATGTAAGGAGATGTCGGCGCACCATTATGGCGCCGGCTACTCCTTGGCCGTTGAGTTAAACTTGAACACGTATCTTGAAGCAAAACGTACAAAGCAGTGCATGGAAAGTAGAAAACTCGGGCAGAGATATGCAAAGACACACTTACACTTATACGCACATATCAGAACACAATGGTAAGTAAATGTTCGAAAGTCAATGAATGAAGTCTCTGATATAATGTCCCTCGATAATATTCGGTCCACCAGCACAAAACAGTAGAGCACACGTCTGGTCCGTATAAAGATGCATTCGCTCGTGTGTACATAATTGTCGACACGTCATTCATTTCACAACACACACATGATGAGAGTCACGTGATACTGTACATAATAAGTACATTTGTTACAAATGAAAGTTCGTTATTTCTTAATACTTATCAGCGATCCCGCTGTCTTGTAAAGAACGTGTTGATGCTTTTAAAGCGTGCGACTGTAAAACTCGAGTAGGCCACGGACCCAGAAGTTTCTTCATGTTAAACGGTCTGCGGTCTAATGCCAACTGTTCGGACTTAAGACGGCGTCTCGTGATGTGGACAGTCTACGAGAAGGTGACATACGTCTTCATCTATCAATCCGCATTCGCATTCGGGACTTTCAGCTCTGCCGTGTCTGTGCAAAGAAAAAAAAAAAACAAATGTTTTTGTGTATGCCGTGCCTAGCCTCAATCGGTCAATTAGAGTTTCCGATATTCTATCTAATGCCAGCGTAATTTTTAATTCAATAAATGGATCGATGTGGTATAAATCGCACCTCTTTGTACTTTGGTCAAACCAAGCAGTTTTGCTCATTCTGAAAGTTGTATTCTTTATAATACTACGCAATTCACTTTTTTCGAAATATTGGTTGCCACGATGTGTAGACCTACTTTGTGTGCTCTGGACGGCTCTGGAAGGCCAACTGCAAATCTTCTTTGCACAGCTGATGCCGTCCGGATAGTCGTTGATAGATTACTTAACAGGTTGTCAGCCTCCGAAGGTATTATGTAAGCGAAAGTACGCATGCGTAAAACATGCAGCGAACGAACACTCTTCCAACGCTGTAAAGAAGAAAGAATGCATAAAGGGTGGTGCATTTTACGCTCCAATCTCGTCCTATGTAAGGCGCTTTAGAGTTAGGGCTGTTTTGCCTGTAATTGCGTGACCCTTGCAGGGTTCCTCACAGTGCAACCGTGCACTTGAAACGGGCAGGTGTTGAACCACCCCGCAAGGAGATGGGGAAACTTCGCTGCGACCGGACCGCTTGACAGTCCGTGTTTACGGGAGGAGAGGCGCGCCCGAGAGGAGGTGCGCTCTCACTCTCTGCCGTCCCCGTGAATGCTGAAATGAGCGCGGTCGCGTTGCGTGGCTTCGGTGAAACTGCCGTATCGCGATATGTAGTGGAGCTGCCACAGTAAAATTTGAGACACGCGTAGCCAGCCAAAGGTGCTGTTACTTTGCCGAATTTCACGTGCCGGCGTCCACAACAACGCGAGCACGCTTTGTTTAGAAATTTCCGGCCATGAGGCCGTGCCCGGACCGCGTGTGTTAGTCCCTTGGTTTGGCGACAAGGATGGCGTCAAAGTGACGCCGTGAAACGGGTTTCGTGCGTGCAAATGAGGCATTGATGTGATTAGAGAGAAAGCGAGAACATAGAAAAGAAAAAAAAAAAGAGGGGGGGGGGGGCACACGCCGGGGACGAGTAGTCGCAAAGTGTTAAGTGTGCAGTTTATTTACGTGCGGCACACAGGTGAGCTGTTGCAGCTGTGAGTTTTGACAAATATTGCGTGTGTCATGTTCAGTGGACACGATGAAACGTTTTTTAGCGAACGCGTTGTATCCGCTGGGCTTGTACGTACGCGTACATGAATTGTCGCTTACTCGGTTTGATGTCTCCTTGCCGCTGGGGCAGCTGATACGACTGATACGCCATTTTGCAGCAGTGAAGGGTGCGTGAATGAATGGGCAAGAAACTTAGCAACAGTAACGAGAAAAGAATTAAAAACAAACAAACAAACGAAAGCATGTTTGCCGTGTATATTCAATCTTGTAGTGCAGAAAAATAGTCAGTGCAGCAACCTGCGCGGCCAACGCGCTCCTCGCGAAGAAAAGAGGGAGAGAGAGACGAGCTGGCCGCCGACCAACCGGCGTGCGCCGTTCGCCTTCCTCCTCAGTCTCGCGGGCCGGCGCCGACACCGCGACTCGATCGTGTCGAGCATTCGCTTTCCGGGCGCGTTTCGAAGCAGAAGCAGAAACTTCGGAAGCCGTCATGTCTGGCCGTGGCAAAGGTGGCAAAGGGCTGGGGAAGGGTGGCGCCAAGCGTCATCGAAAGGTGTTGCGTGACAACATCCAGGGCATAACCAAGCCGGCCATCCGTCGTCTGGCGCGCCGTGGCGGTGTCAAGCGCATCTCTGGCCTCATCTACGAGGAAACTCGCGGCGTTCTCAAGGTGTTCCTCGAGAACGTGATCCGCGATGCCGTCACTTACACCGAGCACGCCAAAAGGAAGACCGTGACAGCCATGGACGTCGTGTACGCCCTCAAGCGTCAGGGCCGCACCCTGTACGGATTCGGAGGCTAAGAAGCCAGCGGCGTCGCCTGCAGCCAGCCAACGAGAACACAACAGCCCTCTTCAGGGCTACCCACTTGATGCTTCGGCAGTGTGATCCCAGCGGTTCGCCATACCCGTCCGTCCCTCTTTGCAATATCATTGCGTCATCGCTCAGGTGAGCAGCACCTCGTGTAGTAGTAGCTTGATCGCGCTGGGTACTTGTCACGTTCACCGCATTTCGTTCGCGTCGTCGTCTTTCTCCTGGGTCTGCATGCACGAATCAATCGCCGCATCTGCGAGTTCTTCCTCTCCTTCCTGCAAGCCAAGCTGCTAAAACGGGCCCGTCAAGCGAACGTCGCCTAGTTACCTTATCGCGCGAAGGAAGAAGCCGAGCGCAGCGTTCTACCCTGGTCACTGCATTCTTGGAGACACGACTATGCTCAGGAAGCACGAACTCGCTTTTTTCTTTGGAATGCCCACTACACGATCGCGTCACGTTGTGTCAAAATAAATAAAAACGCACTATGTTCTACCGTGGGGCACCCAGACGAAGAAGGGATGTGTACTTACAAATGAAAAAATTGATTGTGACAGGTTGGTCGTGTTTACCGCGCCCGCTGTGCACTCAGAAGTGCCCCATTCAATAACACATTGTGTACATTGTCACGCCTAATAATTTTTGTTTGTTTTTTTTTTTTCACACCTGGCGCTGCCGAGCTGCAAAATACAAAAAAAAAGAAAGAAAAGTGGAAGGGGATGTTTAAACAGAATTTCTGCGCAAGTCAGAAGCAAGTACACAATAAGCGCTGCCCATGCAGCGTGCTGAGGGAAGCTGCACTTGATAGAAGTGGCACTCATGTACTGTACTGGTGCTGCGAACACTGCAGTTGTGAAAGCTTTACTTGGACGGACAGCTACGCAACAAGTGTTTCCATTTCGCCGGCAGAGGTGGTCACTCTAGGGAGGCTGGCTTCGCCGCCCACGCGAGAGGGGGGGGGGGGGGACTAGCCCATGATGTAAACGCGAGAGGTTCGAGCGCGGGAAATTCGAAAGCAAGGCGCGCTCGCGTGAGCCTGCCGTCAGATGGCGACACCAACCCACGAGCATTGCATTTTCAAGTGCACCCTTGGTTTCCCACCCACCTCCGCACAGGACGAGGCGTGTCGAATGTGTAACCAAGGCGCACGACAGTGGTTCTGCTCAGGCAAGCCTACCTATAACAAAAATTGTTCTCCATGTGTGTACCTTCATTTTCTCGTGAAAATGTGAAAGAGGAGTGAATGGGGCTTTTTGGGCGCGTGTTGATCTTCGTTTCTATTATGATTATTATTTTTCACCCTTTCATTGAGTCCATTTCCTGCTTTTTGTGCCACATATTTAGCACTTAGAGGTTGGGGGGGGGGGGGGGGGGGATTGCTGATGTGTAAGATGGAAAAGAAGAGGAAAGTGAGCCCCGAAACTGTCTGCATCAGGATGCGACACCTCAGCGGTAGCTCACAAGGGATGGGGGGTGAGGGGGGATTAAAAGGGTGGGAATAAAAGTGTAGAGAAAGAGACATGAGGGAAGCCAGAGTGAGACGACATATCGAGGGAATAGGAGTAAAAATGAAACAAAACATTCGAACGCAAACACCCCGTACATCCAACCGCCATTGAGCGCACCTAGTAGTTTGGCAAGTATGTATGAGTGATTCTTAAGAGGGAAAGGAAGATAAAATTGAGTCCCGTTACTGTCTGCGATTGAGCAAGTAGGCGCGCTCAGTGGCAGTTGGATGTACGGGGTGTTTGTGTTAGAATGTTTTGTTGCGTTTTACTCCTTGTCGTTGCGCGGACGTGTATGCATATACCAACACTGCCGGTGGTCTCTCGTCGTCTTCGCCCA
Source organism: Rhipicephalus microplus (assembly GCF_043290135.1). Taxonomy (NCBI): domain Eukaryota; kingdom Metazoa; phylum Arthropoda; class Arachnida; order Ixodida; family Ixodidae; genus Rhipicephalus; species Rhipicephalus microplus. Next base: position 21,910 of record NW_027465210.1, on the reverse strand, counting down.
TCTACGTAATGGTCGCAAATAAGCGACAACGCAAGGAGCAAGTTTTTTTGGCGTGGCAGTGCGCATTTGCCCTCGGTGATGCGAGGCGCTCTAGTGCGATGCGCGCTGTTGGCGTGAATGGTGGCGTCTCGCACTCCGTCGCGCCGCTTCGGGAAGCGACGAGCTACAGCGTCGATTGATGTGTTGCCTGGAAGGCGAAAGAAATGCGCAGCAGGCTGTATTGTACAGCGGTAGTGGTTTCGTTTCGGTGTACCTCTTTGCAGCCGCGAACTGCACGGTTGCCCGAAAATGAGCGCCAGCCAGCATCCTGGCGTACGCTTCCGCGCTCGCACGCGGACGGGTTCTCACGCTTCGGCCAATGGGAGGGAGAGAGATGGGTCGTGCGGCGAAGCCGCTTTTGCCGATCTCCGGCAGGAGCGCAGTTTCGCTCCGTCAGTCGAGGTGATCGGACGCACGCAGCATGGCCCGAACTAAACAAACCGCGCGCAAGAGTACTGGAGGCAAGGCTCCGCGTAAGCAGCTTGCTACCAAGGCTGCTCGCAAGAGTGCCCCTGCCACAGGCGGGGTGAAGAAACCTCACCGTTACAGGCCTGGAACCGTGGCCCTGCGTGAAATTCGCCGATACCAGAAGTCGACCGAACTGCTGATCCGCAAGCTTCCCTTTCAGCGCCTGGTGCGGGAAATCGCTCAGGACTTCAAGACGGACCTCCGTTTCCAGAGTTCTGCCGTGATGGCCCTACAGGAAGCTAGCGAGGCCTACCTCGTTGGTCTTTTCGAAGACACCAACCTGTGCGCCATCCACGCTAAGCGCGTCACCATCATGCCAAAGGACATCCAGCTGGCTCGGCGCATTCGCGGTGAGCGCGCCTAAGTTGGGCTGCTCCCTGCGCTTCGGTCGACAGGCAAGCAACAACAAACGGTCCTTCTCAGGACCACCAACGTGTCTGCTTTGGCTACGAGACCACTCCAGGCCACGTACTCCGGCCGCACCCTCTTTTGCTGTCATGTTTTGTACGTACGTGGCTGCCGTTGTCTAGCGCGCGGAAGAACGGAACGTCGGCGCGTCGTTATTACGAAGAAATGGCTCAGCTTTGACAAATTCAAGGTAAAAGTGTGTATCATTATGAGTAGACAGAGAAAAGGTAGGCTAGCTTCAGTCGGTGTGTGTGCAGCAGCCGTGCTGCGACCCTGTGGTGTGTCAATTTCATTTATGTGTTTACCTTTTTGCCCGCCGCTTGTAAGGTGTTTTTGAGGGCTTCTGTTTGCGTAACGCCATGGTGACTTGGGCTGCTGGACCCCGGCGCAACTTTTGGGTGCACTCGTAGGAGGTGATGAAGTTTTACCGAGAGACGAAATAAACAATTGTATCGGGCCAGTTGGTAAGGATCCATCTCGCTAGGAAGCGCAGCCACTATTACACAGACCTCACAACACAAGCGCTTAACTTCAACTGAACTTTCATTGCAAACGTCAGAGTTTATAAAGGGGGTGAACAGAGAAAAAGAATAGTAAAAGGTAGACAACAAAAAGCACACGTGCCAGTCCCGCACATTACTGTCTGTTATTCTCTATCACCCCATCCAAAAAACAGTTCTTTCCGCGTGAGCGCGATAGAGAGTGCACTAACACACTCGAAATCATCGCGTGTCATTTCCTTTCATTTCTTTTGAAGCTGAACAAGTTTTTGTGCCATATTCTGGACAATTTTTTTTTTTTTTTTTTGCAATAAACGTTTAGTTGAAGTTAAGCGCTTGTGTTGTGTGTTCTGTGTAATAGTGGCTGCGCTGCCTAGCAAGATAGACGAAATAAATTGTGTTAGAAGCACCAAATGGAATGCGCTAACGGCGGGTTCTCTCTCTCTCTCTCTCTTTTTTTTTTTTTACCTTACGTTTGTTTTTCTATTCAAAGGTATTAAATTTACTCTGTCCCTGTGCTGACCCGTTCAGGTGTCATCGTAAGGATAGACGGTTACGTGTGGAGCTTTTTTTTTTTTTTTTAATGAGAAATGACAACGCTTACATGCTCTTTTCTGTCTTTTTCGGTGCCGAGCTGCGTGATTTGGTTGTCTCTTTGCAGCATTTGGCGTCGCGCACTTGTGGCTAACTGATGTCGCGAGGAAATATATATAAAGTATAGAAAAACAAACACGCTTGAGGGTACGAACAGAGCCATCGTGACTGCGAAGCGAAACACGGCCGCGTCACCTGTTTGGGTGGTCCTTAGAAGGACCGTTTGGGGAATGCGGCGAGCGCGCGGAAGGGGTGCTCGCTTACGCCTTCTTCTCCGTCTTCTTTGGAAGAAGCACGGCTTGAATGTTGGGCAACACACCGCCCTGCGCGATGGTGACGCCGGAAAGCAGTTTGTTCAGCTCCTCGTCGTTGCGGATGGCGAGCTGCAAGTGACGGGGGATGATCCGGGTCTTCTTGTTGTCACGAGCGGCGTTGCCCGCCAGCTCGAGCACCTCGGCGGCCAGGTACTCGAGTACGGCAGCCAGGTAGACCGGAGCGCCAGCTCCGACGCGCTCGGCGTAGTTTCCCTTGCGTAGGAGGCGGTGAATACGGCCCACGGGGAACTGAAGCCCCGCGCGGCTAGAACGGGTCTTGCTCTTGCCTTTCGCCTTGCCGCCCTTGCCACGTCCGGACATGGTGTTGCTTTTCGCTTGGTACGACGCCGGTTGCCGAAAACAAGAAAGCTGCTGCCTTCTGAGATGAGAGCCGTGCTCGAATGGTTTCCGTTGCCACCATCGCGCGCCGCCGCTCGCGGGGAACGGATGAGAGTGTGAGAGAGAGAAGCCGTGCGAACCAATGGGGCGCGCGCGTTGTGCTGATCTCGTCAACACCCCTCGCTCATATTTAAGCGCGGCGAGACGGGGGGACACGCGCATTCGACTCTGGTCTCGCGTGCGTGTTGTGTGAAATCATGCCTCCCCAACCGTCTGGCAAAGCCGTCAAGAAGGCCGGCAAGGCGCAGAAGAATGTGCGCGCCACGGACAAGAAGAAGAAGAAGCGCCGCAGGAAGGAGAGCTTCTCCATCTACATCTATAAGGTGCTGAAGCAGGTGCACCCCGACACTGGTGTCTCCAGCAAGGCCATGTCCATCATGAACAGCTTCGTGAACGACATCTTCGAGCGTATCGCCGCCGAGTCGTCACGCCTTGCTCACTACAACAAGCGCTCGACCATCACGAGCCGGGAGATCCAGACCGCGGTGCGCCTGCTGCTGCCCGGAGAGCTGGCCAAGCACGCGGTGTCCGAGGGTACAAAAGCCGTCACCAAGTACACCAGCTCCAAGTAGGCGTGCGTCGTGGGCCACAGCGAGCAACGACAAATCAACGGCTCTTCTCAGAGCCACCCAAATTGTCTGCGTCGGCATAGGGGTTGTGCTGAGAGATTCGGCTCCGAATCCATCCTCTTCTCTCTGTTGAACACCGCTAGCAGGAGCGTTGGTGTGCCGCGCTCGACGTGTGTGCTCGGGGAGGTTGAACAGGTAAATTAGAGAAGACCGAGTGCGCGGAGAAAAGTGCCACAAGTACGGTAATGGAGGGAAAACAAAACCAGGAGCGTGGTAATTAAAAAAAAAAAAAAAAAAACAGGGGGAAGGTGGCCGCTTCTCTCAAAAAAAGGTAACATGAACTCGAGTGTGTTCAGCTCTTGGGAAATGATAGAATAGGAAACTCGCGTCAGCGCTTGCCCGAGCAACTCCGACATGTCGGGCCAAATATGAAGGGGTATACACGGTATGCAGTGCATGCGGAGAGAAGGAAACTGCCGAACACTTGATAATGCTATGTAAAGGGCTTCACCTTATAGTTTAGAATGATGGCGCAGAGTTTTTCAAAAGCACCGGGGTTTAGAGACGGGGGAGGGCAAAATAGACTTTAGGCGGGTAGAATTAACTAGAAGGTGGTTATCTTATTGGTGGCTAAAGTCAAGGCAAGAGTGAAAACTAAACCATTCACTGCAAAGCACCGCGGTCCTATACTTCACTATTTAAAGAGAGAAAAAAAACAAGATAAATGTAGCTGTTTGTTAGGTCAGCATTATGGCTAGGTGGTGATAGCTGCCGCCCGATGTGAAGGGTACAGCCACATTCATCAGACAGCGCAGAGTTCCTTCTCTGCCACGCCATTCATTTGTTTACGAAATTGGGGCATTTATTTCTTGAGAGCGCAGGGCAGGCCCGTTTCGAGACTGTAGGAGGAGTGAATGTAGCTTAAAGTGCGTGGCGCGGTGAAAAATGTGCGGAAGCATTGATGCAAGAAAAGATAGGGGAGAAATATATAGACGCATGTGACAATAGCTGTAGAAGCAGAAAAGCGTGGCGGCGGACTGCATGCTAATTATTGTCCGAAAGCAAAGTATCGACAGCCCGAGTGAAGGAAAAAACAAAACTGTGCGTACGCATGACAGGGGTACCACGCAGGTGATTTATATAGTGCACAAAGAAGTACGAAATCCAGTAAAGAAAGGCGGTCGACACGAGGTATGGGCATTTCCCGTTTTCGCACCGAGTGCTCCGTTTGCGCGTCGCCGAAAGAAACATAGCCAGGCCGGCCAGCAAACGACACTGCTCGGCTTGACGTTTACATAATCACACGGTGTAGCGGAACACTGTGTTCTCTTCGAAAGAACAAATGCGCCTGTGCTAGGCACAAATGAGTGGTACGTTCCATTCGGAATGTGGTGGGAAACTTACCTTAAATGAATGAGCGGACGCACCGTTTATTTCCGCTTTGTTTTAGATTACTGACTATGTTCGGCGGGTCGACAGTGCATTTGTATGAAGCTTTCAAGCGCGATCATTTTGTAATTTCGCATCGTGCGTCCCTGCCACAAGTTCGGGGAAGGAATACTTTCAATATGGGAACCCTCATGATTGTGAAAGATGAAACTGCGACTACTTAAACACACTTGCACCACAGAAATGGCACGCGCAGTTTGGTATTGGGGCACGTGAGAAGGGAATACAATAGATGGGCATTGGCGCGCATCTTTTTTTCTTATTGATATGATATGTAAGGAGATGTCGGCGCACCATTATGGCGCCGGCTACTCCTTGGCCGTTGAGTTAAACTTGAACACGTATCTTGAAGCAAAACGTACAAAGCAGTGCATGGAAAGTAGAAAACTCGGGCAGAGATATGCAAAGACACACTTACACTTATACGCACATATCAGAACACAATGGTAAGTAAATGTTCGAAAGTCAATGAATGAAGTCTCTGATATAATGTCCCTCGATAATATTCGGTCCACCAGCACAAAACAGTAGAGCACACGTCTGGTCCGTATAAAGATGCATTCGCTCGTGTGTACATAATTGTCGACACGTCATTCATTTCACAACACACACATGATGAGAGTCACGTGATACTGTACATAATAAGTACATTTGTTACAAATGAAAGTTCGTTATTTCTTAATACTTATCAGCAATCCCGCTGTCTTGTAAAGAACGTGTTGATGCTTTTAAAGCGTGCGACTGTAAAACTCGAGTAGGCCACGGACCCAGAAGTTTCTTCATGTTAAACGGTCTGCGGTCTAATGCCAACTGTTCGGACTTAAGACGGCGTCTCGTGATGTGGACAGTCTACGAGAAGGTGACATACGTCTTCATCTATCAATCCGCATTCGCATTCGGGACTTTCAGCTCTGCCGTGTCTGTGCAAAGAAAAAAAAAAAACAAATGTTTTTGTGTATGCCGTGCCTAGCCTCAATCGGTCAATTAGAGTTTCCGATATTCTATCTAATGCCAGCGTAATTTTTAATTCAATAAATGGATCGATGTGGTATAAATCGCACCTCTTTGTACTTTGGTCAAACCAAGCAGTTTTGCTCATTCTGAAAGTTGTATTCTTTATAATACTACGCAATTCACTTTTTTCGAAATATTGGTTGCCACGATGTGTAGACCTACTTTGTGTGCTCTGGACGGCTCTGGAAGGCCAACTGCAAATCTTCTTTGCACAGCTGATGCCGTCCGGATAGTCGTTGATAGATTACTTAACAGGTTGTCAGCCTCCGAAGGTATTATGTAAGCGAAAGTACGCATGCGTAAAACATGCAGCGAACGAACACTCTTCCAACGCTGTAAAGAAGAAAGAATGCATAAAGGGTGGTGCATTTTACGCTCCAATCTCGTCCTATGTAAGGCGCTTTAGAGTTAGGGCTGTTTTGCCTGTAATTGCGTGACCCTTGCAGGGTTCCTCACAGTGCAACCGTGCACTTGAAACGGGCAGGTGTTGAACCACCCCGCAAGGAGATGGGGAAACTTCGCTGCGACCGGACCGCTTGACAGTCCGTGTTTACGGGAGGAGAGGCGCGCCCGAGAGGAGGTGCGCTCTCACTCTCTGCCGTCCCCGTGAATGCTGAAATGAGCGCGGTCGCGTTGCGTGGCTTCGGTGAAACTGCCGTATCGCGATATGTAGTGGAGCTGCCACAGTAAAATTTGAGACACGCGTAGCCAGCCAAAGGTGCTGTTACTTTGCCGAATTTCACGTGCCGGCGTCCACAACAACGCGAGCACGCTTTGTTTAGAAATTTCCGGCCATGAGGCCGTGCCCGGACCGCGTGTGTTAGTCCCTTGGTTTGGCGACAAGGATGGCGTCAAAGTGACGCCGTGAAACGGGTTTCGTGCGTGCAAATGAGGCATTGATGTGATTAGAGAGAAAGCGAGAACATAGAAAAGAAAAAAAAAAAAGAGGGGGGGGGGCACACGCCGGGGACGAGTAGTCGCAAAGTGTTAAGTGTGCAGTTTATTTACGTGCGGCACACAGGTGAGCTGTTGCAGCTGTGAGTTTTGACAAATATTGCGTGTGTCATGTTCAGTGGACACGATGAAACGTTTTTTAGCGAACGCGTTGTATCCGCTGGGCTTGTACGTACGCGTACATGAATTGTCGCTTACTCGGTTTGATGTCTCCTTGCCGCTGGGGCAGCTGATACGACTGATACGCCATTTTGCAGCAGTGAAGGGTGCGTGAATGAATGGGCAAGAAACTTAGCAACAGTAACGAGAAAAGAATTAAAAACAAACAAACAAACGAAAGCATGTTTGCCGTGTATATTCAATCTTGTAGTGCAGAAAAATAGTCAGTGCAGCAACCTGCGCGGCCAACGCGCTCCTCGCGAAGAAAAGAGGGAGAGAGAGACGAGCTGGCCGCCGACCAACCGGCGTGCGCCGTTCGCCTTCCTCCTCAGTCTCGCGGGCCGGCGCCGACACCGCGACTCGATCGTGTCGAGCATTCGCGGATTCGCTCGCAGGATTTCAAGCTGGACGGTTGTGCCCTCGCGATCTCCGACTTCAGCGTAGCTCCCGCCGACTGGTTCGCCCTCCGCGGTCTCCTGATGCCGTGTAGCTCTCGCATTGTGGCACCCCGCCCTTGGACTGCTTCGACCGGATCCCCACTTTCCTATCTCCTTCTTTTTCCTCTCGTTGGCTGTCTTCTTCTGCTTCTACTTTCCTTCTATTCTTTTTATCCCTCCTTCCCCCCACCCCTATAAGGCACTGCGCCGTGTCGCCTGAAGGCAGACAGAAATTAGGTGCCTTTTTCCTCTTCATTGTAACCACTACCACCACCACCATTCGCTTTCCGGGCGCGTTTCGAAGCAGAAGCAGAAACTTCGGAAGCCGTCATGTCTGGCCGTGGCAAAGGTGGCAAAGGGCTGGGGAAGGGTGGCGCCAAGCGTCATCGAAAGGTGTTGCGTGACAACATCCAGGGCATAACCAAGCCGGCCATCCGTCGTCTGGCGCGCCGTGGCGGTGTCAAGCGCATCTCTGGCCTCATCTACGAGGAAACTCGCGGCGTTCTCAAGGTGTTCCTCGAGAACGTGATCCGCGATGCCGTCACTTACACCGAGCACGCCAAAAGGAAGACCGTGACAGCCATGGACGTCGTGTACGCCCTCAAGCGTCAGGGCCGCACCCTGTACGGATTCGGAGGCTAAGAAGCCAGCGGCGTCGCCTGCAGCCAGCCAACGAGAACACAACAGCCCTCTTCAGGGCTACCCACTTGATGCTTCGGCAGTGTGATCCCAGCGGTTCGCCATACCCGTCCGTCCCTCTTTGCAATATCATTGCGTCATCGCTCAGGTGAGCAGCACCTCGTGTAGTAGTAGCTTGATCGCGCTGGGTACTTGTCACGTTCACCGCATTTCGTTCGCGTCGTCGTCTTTCTCCTGGGTCTGCATGCACGAATCAATCGCCGCATCTGCGAGTTCTTCCTCTCCTTCCTGCAAGCCAAGCTGCTAAAACGGGCCCGTCAAGCGAACGTCGCCTAGTTACCTTATCGCGCGAAGGAAGAAGCCGAGCGCAGCGTTCTACCCTGGTCACTGCATTCTTGGAGACACGACTATGCTCAGGAAGCACGAACTCGCTTTTTTCTTTGGAATGCCCACTACACGATCGCGTCACGTTGTGTCAAAATAAATAAAAACGCACTATGTTCTACCGTGGGGCACCCAGACGAAGAAGGGATGTGTACTTACAAATGAAAAAATTGATTGTGACAGGTTGGTCGTGTTTACCGCGCCCGCTGTGCACTCAGAAGTGCCCCATTCAATAACACATTGTGTACATTGTCACGCCTAATAATTTTTGTTTGTTTTTTTTTTTCACACCTGGCGCTGCCGAGCTGCAAAATACAAAAAAAAAAGAAAGAAAAGTGGAAGGGGATGTTTAAACAGAATTTCTGCGCAAGTCAGAAGCAAGTACACAATAAGCGCTGCCCATGCAGCGTGCTGAGGGAAGCTGCACTTGATAGAAGTGGCACTCATGTACTGTACTGGTGCTGCGAACACTGCAGTTGTGAAAGCTTTACTTGGACGGACAGCTACGCAACAAGTGTTTCCATTTCGCCGGCAGAGGTGGTCACTCTAGGGAGGCTGGCTTCGCCGCCCACGCGAGAGGGGGGGGGGGGGGGACTAGCCCATGATGTAAACGCGAGAGGTTCGAGCGCGGGAAATTCGAAAGCAAGGCGCGCTCGCGTGAGCCTGCCGTCAGATGGCGACACCAACCCACGAGCATTGCATTTTCAAGTGCACCCTTGGTTTCCCACCCACCTCCGCACAGGACGAGGCGTGTCGAATGTGTAACCAAGGCGCACGACAGTGGTTCTGCTCAGGCAAGCCTACCTATAACAAAAATTGTTCTCCATGTGTGTACCTTCATTTTCTCGTGAAAATGTGAAAGAGGAGTGAATGGGGCTTTTTGAGGCGCGTGTTGATCTTCGTTTCTATTATGATTATTATTTTTCACCCTTTCATTGAGTCCATTTCCTGCTTTTTGTGCCACATATTTAGCACTTAGAGGTTGGGGGGGGGGGGGGGGGATTGCTGATGTGTAAGATGGAAAAGAAGAGGAAAGTGAGCCCCGAAACTGTCTGCATCAGGATGCGACACCTCAGCGGTAGCTCACAAGGGATGGGGGGTGAGGGGGGATTAAAAGGGTGGGAATAAAAGTGTAGAGAAAGAGACATGAGGGAAGCCAGAGTGAGACGACATATCGAGGGAATAGGAGTAAAAATGAAACAAAACATTCGAACGCAAACACCCCGTACATCCAACCGCCATTGAGCGCACCTAGTAGTTTGGCAAGTATGTATGAGTGATTCTTAAGAGGGAAAGGAAGATAAAATTGAGTCCCGTTACTGTCTGCGATTGAGCAAGTAGGCGCGCTCAGTGGCAGTTGGATGTACGGGGTGTTTGTGTTAGAATGTTTTGTTGCGTTTTACTCCTTGTCGTTGCGCGGACGTGTATGCATATACCAACACTGCCGGTGGTCTCTCGTCGTCTTCGCCCATCTACGTAATGGTCGCAAATAAGCGACAACGCAAGGAGCAAGTTTTTTTGGCGTGGCAGTGCGCATTTGCCCTCGGTGATGCGAGGCGCTCTAGTGCGATGCGCGCTGTTGGCGTGAATGGTGGCGTCTCGCACTCCGTCGCGCCGCTTCGGGAAGCGACGAGCTACAGCGTCGATTGATGTGTTGCCTGGAAGGCGAAAGAAATGCGCAGCAGGCTGTATTGTACAGCGGTAGTGGTTTCGTTTCGGTGTACCTCTTTGCAGCCGCGAACTGCACGGTTGCCCGAAAATGAGCGCCAGCCAGCATCCTGGCGTACGCTTCCGCGCTCGCACGCGGACGGGTTCTCACGCTTCGGCCAATGGGAGGGAGAGAGATGGGTCGTGCGGCGAAGCCGCTTTTGCCGATCTCCGGCAGGAGCGCAGTTTCGCTCCGTCAGTCGAGGTGATCGGACGCACGCAGCATGGCCCGAACTAAACAAACCGCGCGCAAGAGTACTGGAGGCAAGGCTCCGCGTAAGCAGCTTGCTACCAAGGCTGCTCGCAAGAGTGCCCCTGCCACAGGCGGGGTGAAGAAACCTCACCGTTACAGGCCTGGAACCGTGGCCCTGCGTGAAATTCGCCGATACCAGAAGTCGACCGAACTGCTGATCCGCAAGCTTCCCTTTCAGCGCCTGGTGCGGGAAATCGCTCAGGACTTCAAGACGGACCTCCGTTTCCAGAGTTCTGCCGTGATGGCCCTACAGGAAGCTAGCGAGGCCTACCTCGTTGGTCTTTTCGAAGACACCAACCTGTGCGCCATCCACGCTAAGCGCGTCACCATCATGCCAAAGGACATCCAGCTGGCTCGGCGCATTCGCGGTGAGCGCGCCTAAGTTGGGCTGCTCCCTGCGCTTCGGTCGACAGGCAAGCAACAACAAACGGTCCTTCTCAGGACCACCAACGTGTCTGCTTTGGCTACGAGACCACTCCAGGCCACGTACTCCGGCCGCACCCTCTTTTGCTGTCATGTTTTGTACGTACGTGGCTGCCGTTGTCTAGCGCGCGGAAGAACGGAACGTCGGCGCGTCGTTATTACGAAGAAATGGCTCAGCTTTGACAAATTCAAGGTAAAAGTGTGTATCATTATGAGTAGACAGAGAAAAGGTAGGCTAGCTTCAGTCGGTGTGTGTGCAGCAGCCGTGCTGCGACCCTGTGGTGTGTCAATTTCATTTATGTGTTTACCTTTTTGCCCGCCGCTTGTAAGGTGTTTTTGAGGGCTTCTGTTTGCGTAACGCCATGGTGACTTGGGCTGCTGGACCCCGGCGCAACTTTTGGGTGCACTCGTAGGAGGTGATGAAGTTTTACCGAGAGACGAAATAAACAATTGTATCGGGCCAGTTGGTAAGGATCCATCTCGCTAGGAAGCGCAGCCACTATTACACAGACCTCACAACACAAGCGCTTAACTTCAACTGAACTTTCATTGCAAACGTCAGAGTTTATAAAGGGGGTGAACAGAGAAAAAGAATAGTAAAAGGTAGACAACAAAAAGCACACGTGCCAGTCCCGCACATTACTGTCTGTTATTCTCTATCACCCCATCCAAAAAACAGTTCTTTCCGCGTGAGCGCGATAGAGAGTGCACTAACACACTCGAAATCATCGCGTGTCATTTCCTTTCATTTCTTTTGAAGCTGAACAAGTTTTTGTGCCATATTCTGGACAATTTTTTTTTTTTTTTTTGCAATAAACGTTTAGTTGAAGTTAAGCGCTTGTGTTGTGTGTTCTGTGTAATAGTGGCTGCGCTGCCTAGCAAGATAGACGAAATAAATTGTGTTAGAAGCACCAAATGGAATGCGCTAACGGCGGGTTCTCTCTCTCTCTCTCTCTTTTTTTTTTTTACCTTACGTTTGTTTTTCTATTCAAAGGTATTAAATTTACTCTGTCCCTGTGCTGACCCGTTCAGGTGTCATCGTAAGGATAGACGGTTACGTGTGGAGCTTTTTTTTTTTTTTTTTTAATGAGAAATGACAACGCTTACATGCTCTTTTCTGTCTTTTTCGGTGCCGAGCTGCGTGATTTGGTTGTCTCTTTGCAGCATTTGGCGTCGCGCACTTGTGGCTAACTGATGTCGCGAGGAAATATATATAAAGTATAGAAAAACAAACACGCTTGAGGGTACGAACAGAGCCATCGTGACTGCGAAGCGAAACACGGCCGCGTCACCTGTTTGGGTGGTCCTTAGAAGGACCGTTTGGGGAATGCGGCGAGCGCGCGGAAGGGGTGCTCGCTTACGCCTTCTTCTCCGTCTTCTTTGGAAGAAGCACGGCTTGAATGTTGGGCAACACACCGCCCTGCGCGATGGTGACGCCGGAAAGCAGTTTGTTCAGCTCCTCGTCGTTGCGGATGGCGAGCTGCAAGTGACGGGGGATGATCCGGGTCTTCTTGTTGTCACGAGCGGCGTTGCCCGCCAGCTCGAGCACCTCGGCGGCCAGGTACTCGAGTACGGCAGCCAGGTAGACCGGAGCGCCAGCTCCGACGCGCTCGGCGTAGTTTCCCTTGCGTAGGAGGCGGTGAATACGGCCCACGGGGAACTGAAGCCCCGCGCGGCTAGAACGGGTCTTGCTCTTGCCTTTCGCCTTGCCGCCCTTGCCACGTCCGGACATGGTGTTGCTTTTCGCTTGGTACGACGCCGGTTGCCGAAAACAAGAAAGCTGCTGCCTTCTGAGATGAGAGCCGTGCTCGAATGGTGGTGGTGGTAGTGGTTACAATGAAGAGGAAAAAGGCACCTAATTTCTGTCTGCCTTCAGGCGACACGGCGCAGTGCCTTATAGGGGTGGGGGGAAGGAGGGATAAAAAGAATAGAAGGAAAGTAGAAGCAGAAGAAGACAGCCAACGAGAGGAAAAAGAAGGAGATAGGAAAGTGGGGATCCGGTCGAAGCAGTCCAAGGGCGGGGTGCCACAATGCGAGAGCTACACGGCATCAGGAGACCGCGGAGGGCGAACCAGTCGGCGGGAGCTACGCTGAAGTCGGAGATCGCGAGGGCACAACCGTCCAGCTTGAAATCCTGCGAGCGAATCCTCGAATGGTTTCCGTTGCCACCATCGCGCGCCGCCGCTCGCGGGGAACGGATGAGAGTGTGAGAGAGAGAAGCCGTGCGAACCAATGGGGCGCGCGCGTTGTGCTGATCTCGTCAACACCCCTCGCTCATATTTAAGCGCGGCGAGACGGGGGGACACGCGCATTCGACTCTGGTCTCGCGTGCGTGTTGTGTGAAATCATGCCTCCCCAACCGTCTGGCAAAGCCGTCAAGAAGGCCGGCAAGGCGCAGAAGAATGTGCGCGCCACGGACAAGAAGAAGAAGAAGCGCCGCAGGAAGGAGAGCTTCTCCATCTACATCTATAAGGTGCTGAAGCAGGTGCACCCCGACACTGGTGTCTCCAGCAAGGCCATGTCCATCATGAACAGCTTCGTGAACGACATCTTCGAGCGTATCGCCGCCGAGTCGTCACGCCTTGCTCACTACAACAAGCGCTCGACCATCACGAGCCGGGAGATCCAGACCGCGGTGCGCCTGCTGCTGCCCGGAGAGCTGGCCAAGCACGCGGTGTCCGAGGGTACAAAAGCCGTCACCAAGTACACCAGCTCCAAGTAGGCGTGCGTCGTGGGCCACAGCGAGCAACGACAAATCAACGGCTCTTCTCAGAGCCACCCAAATTGTCTGCGTCGGCATAGGGGTTGTGCTGAGAGATTCGGCTCCGAATCCATCCTCTTCTCTCTGTTGAACACCGCTAGCAGGAGCGTTGGTGTGCCGCGCTCGACGTGTGTGCTCGGGGAGGTTGAACAGGTAAATTAGAGAAGACCGAGTGCGCGGAGAAAAGTGCCACAAGTACGGTAATGGAGGGAAAACAAAACCAGGAGCGTGGTAATTAAAAAAAAAAAAAAAAAAACAGGGGGAAGGTGGCCGCTTCTCTCAAAAAAAGGTAACATGAACTCGAGTGTGTTCAGCTCTTGGGAAATGATAGAATAGGAAACTCGCGTCAGCGCTTGCCCGAGCAACTCCGACATGTCGGGCCAAATATGAAGGGGTATACACGGTATGCAGTGCATGCGGAGAGAAGGAAACTGCCGAACACTTGATAATGCTATGTAAAGGGCTTCACCTTATAGTTTAGAATGATGGCGCAGAGTTTTTCAAAAGCACCGGGGTTTAGAGACGGGGGAGGGCAAAATAGACTTTAGGCGGGTAGAATTAACTAGAAGGTGGTTATCTTATTGGTGGCTAAAGTCAAGGCAAGAGTGAAAACTAAACCATTCACTGCAAAGCACCGCGGTCCTATACTTCACTATTTAAAGAGAGAAAAAAAACAAGATAAATGTAGCTGTTTGTTAGGTCAGCATTATGGCTAGGTGGTGATAGCTGCCGCCCGATGTGAAGGGTACAGCCACATTCATCAGACAGCGCAGAGTTCCTTCTCTGCCACGCCATTCATTTGTTTACGAAATTGGGGCATTTATTTCTTGAGAGCGCAGGGCAGGCCCGTTTCGAGACTGTAGGAGGAGTGAATGTAGCTTAAAGTGCGTGGCGCGGTGAAAAATGTGCGGAAGCATTGATGCAAGAAAAGATAGGGGAGAAATATATAGACGCATGTGACAATAGCTGTAGAAGCAGAAAAGCGTGGCGGCGGACTGCATGCTAATTATTGTCCGAAAGCAAAGTATCGACAGCCCGAGTGAAGGAAAAAACAAAACTGTGCGTACGCATGACAGGGGTACCACGCAGGTGATTTATATAGTGCACAAAGAAGTACGAAATCCAGTAAAGAAAGGCGGTCGACACGAGGTATGGGCATTTCCCGTTTTCGCACCGAGTGCTCCGTTTGCGCGTCGCCGAAAGAAACATAGCCAGGCCGGCCAGCAAACGACACTGCTCGGCTTGACGTTTACATAATCACACGGTGTAGCGGAACACTGTGTTCTCTTCGAAAGAACAAATGCGCCTGTGCTAGGCACAAATGAGTGGTACGTTCCATTCGGAATGTGGTGGGAAACTTACCTTAAATGAATGAGCGGACGCACCGTTTATTTCCGCTTTGTTTTAGATTACTGACTATGTTCGGCGGGTCGACAGTGCATTTGTATGAAGCTTTCAAGCGCGATCATTTTGTAATTTCGCATCGTGCGTCCCTGCCACAAGTTCGGGGAAGGAATACTTTCAATATGGGAACCCTCATGATTGTGAAAGATGAAACTGCGACTACTTAAACACACTTGCACCACAGAAATGGCACGCGCAGTTTGGTATTGGGGCACGTGAGAAGGGAATACAATAGATGGGCATTGGCGCGCATCTTTTTTTCTTATTGATATGATATGTAAGGAGATGTCGGCGCACCATTATGGCGCCGGCTACTCCTTGGCCGTTGAGTTAAACTTGAACACGTATCTTGAAGCAAAACGTACAAAGCAGTGCATGGAAAGTAGAAAACTCGGGCAGAGATATGCAAAGACACACTTACACTTATACGCACATATCAGAACACAATGGTAAGTAAATGTTCGAAAGTCAATGAATGAAGTCTCTGATATAATGTCCCTCGATAATATTCGGTCCACCAGCACAAAACAGTAGAGCACACGTCTGGTCCGTATAAAGATGCATTCGCTCGTGTGTACATAATTGTCGACACGTCATTCATTTCACAACACACACATGATGAGAGTCACGTGATACTGTACATAATAAGTACATTTGTTACAAATGAAAGTTCGTTATTTCTTAATACTTATCAGCAATCCCGCTGTCTTGTAAAGAACGTGTTGATGCTTTTAAAGCGTGCGACTGTAAAACTCGAGTAGGCCACGGACCCAGAAGTTTCTTCATGTTAAACGGTCTGCGGTCTAATGCCAACTGTTCGGACTTAAGACGGCGTCTCGTGATGTGGACAGTCTACGAGAAGGTGACATACGTCTTCATCTATCAATCCGCATTCGCATTCGGGACTTTCAGCTCTGCCGTGTCTGTGCAAAGAAAAAAAAAAAACAAATGTTTTTGTGTATGCCGTGCCTAGCCTCAATCGGTCAATTAGAGTTTCCGATATTCTATCTAATGCCAGCGTAATTTTTAATTCAATAAATGGATCGATGTGGTATAAATCGCACCTCTTTGTACTTTGGTCAAACCAAGCAGTTTTGCTCATTCTGAAAGTTGTATTCTTTATAATACTACGCAATTCACTTTTTTCGAAATATTGGTTGCCACGATGTGTAGACCTACTTTGTGTGCTCTGGACGGCTCTGGAAGGCCAACTGCAAATCTTCTTTGCACAGCTGATGCCGTCCGGATAGTCGTTGATAGATTACTTAACAGGTTGTCAGCCTCCGAAGGTATTATGTAAGCGAAAGTACGCATGCGTAAAACATGCAGCGAACGAACACTCTTCCAACGCTGTAAAGAAGAAAGAATGCATAAAGGGTGGTGCATTTTACGCTCCAATCTCGTCCTATGTAAGGCGCTTTAGAGTTAGGGCTGTTTTGCCTGTAATTGCGTGACCCTTGCAGGGTTCCTCACAGTGCAACCGTGCACTTGAAACGGGCAGGTGTTGAACCACCCCGCAAGGAGATGGGGAAACTTCGCTGCGACCGGACCGCTTGACAGTCCGTGTTTACGGGAGGAGAGGCGCGCCCGAGAGGAGGTGCGCTCTCACTCTCTGCCGTCCCCGTGAATGCTGAAATGAGCGCGGTCGCGTTGCGTGGCTTCGGTGAAACTGCCGTATCGCGATATGTAGTGGAGCTGCCACAGTAAAATTTGAGACACGCGTAGCCAGCCAAAGGTGCTGTTACTTTGCCGAATTTCACGTGCCGGCGTCCACAACAACGCGAGCACGCTTTGTTTAGAAATTTCCGGCCATGAGGCCGTGCCCGGACCGCGTGTGTTAGTCCCTTGGTTTGGCGACAAGGATGGCGTCAAAGTGACGCCGTGAAACGGGTTTCGTGCGTGCAAATGAGGCATTGATGTGATTAGAGAGAAAGCGAGAACATAGAAAAGAAAAAAAAAAAAGAGGGGGGGGGGGCACACGCCGGGGACGAGTAGTCGCAAAGTGTTAAGTGTGCAGTTTATTTACGTGCGGCACACAGGTGAGCTGTTGCAGCTGTGAGTTTTGACAAATATTGCGTGTGTCATGTTCAGTGGACACGATGAAACGTTTTTTAGCGAACGCGTTGTATCCGCTGGGCTTGTACGTACGCGTACATGAATTGTCGCTTACTCGGTTTGATGTCTCCTTGCCGCTGGGGCAGCTGATACGACTGATACGCCATTTTGCAGCAGTGAAGGGTGCGTGAATGAATGGGCAAGAAACTTAGCAACAGTAACGAGAAAAGAATTAAAAACAAACAAACAAACGAAAGCATGTTTGCCGTGTATATTCAATCTTGTAGTGCAGAAAAATAGTCAGTGCAGCAACCTGCGCGGCCAACGCGCTCCTCGCGAAGAAAAGAGGGAGAGAGAGACGAGCTGGCCGCCGACCAACCGGCGTGCGCCGTTCGCCTTCCTCCTCAGTCTCGCGGGCCGGCGCCGACACCGCGACTCGATCGTGTCGAGCATTCGCTTTCCGGGCGCGTTTCGAAGCAGAAGCAGAAACTTCGGAAGCCGTCATGTCTGGCCGTGGCAAAGGTGGCAAAGGGCTGGGGAAGGGTGGCGCCAAGCGTCATCGAAAGGTGTTGCGTGACAACATCCAGGGCATAACCAAGCCGGCCATCCGTCGTCTGGCGCGCCGTGGCGGTGTCAAGCGCATCTCTGGCCTCATCTACGAGGAAACTCGCGGCGTTCTCAAGGTGTTCCTCGAGAACGTGATCCGCGATGCCGTCACTTACACCGAGCACGCCAAAAGGAAGACCGTGACAGCCATGGACGTCGTGTACGCCCTCAAGCGTCAGGGCCGCACCCTGTACGGATTCGGAGGCTAAGAAGCCAGCGGCGTCGCCTGCAGCCAGCCAACGAGAACACAACAGCCCTCTTCAGGGCTACCCACTTGATGCTTCGGCAGTGTGATCCCAGCGGTTCGCCATACCCGTCCGTCCCTCTTTGCAATATCATTGCGTCATCGCTCAGGTGAGCAGCACCTCGTGTAGTAGTAGCTTGATCGCGCTGGGTACTTGTCACGTTCACCGCATTTCGTTCGCGTCGTCGTCTTTCTCCTGGGTCTGCATGCACGAATCAATCGCCGCATCTGCGAGTTCTTCCTCTCCTTCCTGCAAGCCAAGCTGCTAAAACGGGCCCGTCAAGCGAACGTCGCCTAGTTACCTTATCGCGCGAAGGAAGAAGCCGAGCGCAGCGTTCTACCCTGGTCACTGCATTCTTGGAGACACGACTATGCTCAGGAAGCACGAACTCGCTTTTTTCTTTGGAATGCCCACTACACGATCGCGTCACGTTGTGTCAAAATAAATAAAAACGCACTATGTTCTACCGTGGGGCACCCAGACGAAGAAGGGATGTGTACTTACAAATGAAAAAATTGATTGTGACAGGTTGGTCGTGTTTACCGCGCCCGCTGTGCACTCAGAAGTGCCCCATTCAATAACACATTGTGTACATTGTCACGCCTAATAATTTTTGTTTGTTTTTTTTTTTTCACACCTGGCGCTGCCGAGCTGCAAAATACAAAAAAAAAAAGAAAGAAAAGTGGAAGGGGATGTTTAAACAGAATTTCTGCGCAAGTCAGAAGCAAGTACACAATAAGCGCTGCCCATGCAGCGTGCTGAGGGAAGCTGCACTTGATAGAAGTGGCACTCATGTACTGTACTGGTGCTGCGAACACTGCAGTTGTGAAAGCTTTACTTGGACGGACAGCTACGCAACAAGTGTTTCCATTTCGCCGGCAGAGGTGGTCACTCTAGGGAGGCTGGCTTCGCCGCCCACGCGAGAGGGGGGGGGGGGGGGGACTAGCCCATGATGTAAACGCGAGAGGTTCGAGCGCGGGAAATTCGAAAGCAAGGCGCGCTCGCGTGAGCCTGCCGTCAGATGGCGACACCAACCCACGAGCATTGCATTTTCAAGTGCACCCTTGGTTTCCCACCCACCTCCGCACAGGACGAGGCGTGTCGAATGTGTAACCAAGGCGCACGACAGTGGTTCTGCTCAGGCAAGCCTACCTATAACAAAAATTGTTCTCCATGTGTGTACCTTCATTTTCTCGTGAAAATGTGAAAGAGGAGTGAATGGGGCTTTTTGAGGCGCGTGTTGATCTTCGTTTCTATTATGATTATTATTTTTCACCCTTTCATTGAGTCCATTTCCTGCTTTTTGTGCCACATATTTAGCACTTAGAGGTTGGGGGGGGGGGGGGGGATTGCTGATGTGTAAGATGGAAAAGAAGAGGAAAGTGAGCCCCGAAACTGTCTGCATCAGGATGCGACACCTCAGCGGTAGCTCACAAGGGATGGGGGGTGAGGGGGGATTAAAAGGGTGGGAATAAAAGTGTAGAGAAAGAGACATGAGGGAAGCCAGAGTGAGACGACATATCGAGGGAATAGGAGTAAAAATGAAACAAAACATTCGAACGCAAACACCCCGTACATCCAACCGCCATTGAGCGCACCTAGTAGTTTGGCAAGTATGTATGAGTGATTCTTAAGAGGGAAAGGAAGATAAAATTGAGTCCCGTTACTGTCTGCGATTGAGCAAGTAGGCGCGCTCAGTGGCAGTTGGATGTACGGGGTGTTTGTGTTAGAATGTTTTGTTGCGTTTTACTCCTTGTCGTTGCGCGGACGTGTATGCATATACCAACACTGCCGGTGGTCTCTCGTCGTCTTCGCCCATCTACGTAATGGTCGCAAATAAGCGACAACGCAAGGAGCAAGTTTTTTTGGCGTGGCAGTGCGCATTTGCCCTCGGTGATGCGAGGCGCTCTAGTGCGATGCGCGCTGTTGGCGTGAATGGTGGCGTCTCGCACTCCGTCGCGCCGCTTCGGGAAGCGACGAGCTACAGCGTCGATTGATGTGTTGCCTGGAAGGCGAAAGAAATGCGCAGCAGGCTGTATTGTACAGCGGTAGTGGTTTCGTTTCGGTGTACCTCTTTGCAGCCGCGAACTGCACGGTTGCCCGAAAATGAGCGCCAGCCAGCATCCTGGCGTACGCTTCCGCGCTCGCACGCGGACGGGTTCTCACGCTTCGGCCAATGGGAGGGAGAGAGATGGGTCGTGCGGCGAAGCCGCTTTTGCCGATCTCCGGCAGGAGCGCAGTTTCGCTCCGTCAGTCGAGGTGATCGGACGCACGCAGCATGGCCCGAACTAAACAAACCGCGCGCAAGAGTACTGGAGGCAAGGCTCCGCGTAAGCAGCTTGCTACCAAGGCTGCTCGCAAGAGTGCCCCTGCCACAGGCGGGGTGAAGAAACCTCACCGTTACAGGCCTGGAACCGTGGCCCTGCGTGAAATTCGCCGATACCAGAAGTCGACCGAACTGCTGATCCGCAAGCTTCCCTTTCAGCGCCTGGTGCGGGAAATCGCTCAGGACTTCAAGACGGACCTCCGTTTCCAGAGTTCTGCCGTGATGGCCCTACAGGAAGCTAGCGAGGCCTACCTCGTTGGTCTTTTCGAAGACACCAACCTGTGCGCCATCCACGCTAAGCGCGTCACCATCATGCCAAAGGACATCCAGCTGGCTCGGCGCATTCGCGGTGAGCGCGCCTAAGTTGGGCTGCTCCCTGCGCTTCGGTCGACAGGCAAGCAACAACAAACGGTCCTTCTCAGGACCACCAACGTGTCTGCTTTGGCTACGAGACCACTCCAGGCCACGTACTCCGGCCGCACCCTCTTTTGCTGTCATGTTTTGTACGTACGTGGCTGCCGTTGTCTAGCGCGCGGAAGAACGGAACGTCGGCGCGTCGTTATTACGAAGAAATGGCTCAGCTTTGACAAATTCAAGGTAAAAGTGTGTATCATTATGAGTAGACAGAGAAAAGGTAGGCTAGCTTCAGTCGGTGTGTGTGCAGCAGCCGTGCTGCGACCCTGTGGTGTGTCAATTTCATTTATGTGTTTACCTTTTTGCCCGCCGCTTGTAAGGTGTTTTTGAGGGCTTCTGTTTGCGTAACGCCATGGTGACTTGGGCTGCTGGACCCCGGCGCAACTTTTGGGTGCACTCGTAGGAGGTGATGAAGTTTTACCGAGAGACGAAATAAACAATTGTATCGGGCCAGTTGGTAAGGATCCATCTCGCTAGGAAGCGCAGCCACTATTACACAGACCTCACAACACAAGCGCTTAACTTCAACTGAACTTTCATTGCAAACGTCAGAGTTTATAAAGGGGGTGAACAGAGAAAAAGAATAGTAAAAGGTAGACAACAAAAAGCACACGTGCCAGTCCCGCACATTACTGTCTGTTATTCTCTATCACCCCATCCAAAAAACAGTTCTTTCCGCGTGAGCGCGATAGAGAGTGCACTAACACACTCGAAATCATCGCGTGTCATTTCCTTTCATTTCTTTTGAAGCTGAACAAGTTTTTGTGCCATATTCTGGACAATTTTTTTTTTTTTTTTTGCAATAAACGTTTAGTTGAAGTTAAGCGCTTGTGTTGTGTGTTCTGTGTAATAGTGGCTGCGCTGCCTAGCAAGATAGACGAAATAAATTGTGTTAGAAGCACCAAATGGAATGCGCTAACGGCGGGTTCTCTCTCTCTCTCTCTCTTTTTTTTTTTTACCTTACGTTTGTTTTTCTATTCAAAGGTATTAAATTTACTCTGTCCCTGTGCTGACCCGTTCAGGTGTCATCGTAAGGATAGACGGTTACGTGTGGAGCTTTTTTTTTTTTTTTTTTTAATGAGAAATGACAACGCTTACATGCTCTTTTCTGTCTTTTTCGGTGCCGAGCTGCGTGATTTGGTTGTCTCTTTGCAGCATTTGGCGTCGCGCACTTGTGGCTAACTGATGTCGCGAGGAAATATATATAAAGTATAGAAAAACAAACACGCTTGAGGGTACGAACAGAGCCATCGTGACTGCGAAGCGAAACACGGCCGCGTCACCTGTTTGGGTGGTCCTTAGAAGGACCGTTTGGGGAATGCGGCGAGCGCGCGGAAGGGGTGCTCGCTTACGCCTTCTTCTCCGTCTTCTTTGGAAGAAGCACGGCTT
>NW_027465209.1:30000-36197 GCF_043290135.1 Rhipicephalus microplus | reverse complement strand
CTTCATGGATGTACTCAAGGGTACGGGGCAAGTCAGTTACGTCAACACCTGCAGATTTTTTACACTTCAAACTGAAAATTGTTGGTTGTGAGTCCTCGTGTGATATTAAAGGCCGATTCGCTAACACATAGAACAAAGAAAGAAAGGAAGAAAAAACGCCCGCGCTCGCTCAAGAAACCTGGGTTCGCAACAAGTGGCAACAACAAGCAACCGAGCGAGTGCGCCAAAACCCGTGGCGGCCGAACAAACGCGAAGTCCCAACCGCGTCAGCCGGGGCGGCACGGGACAGGAAAAATCACTTCAGCCGGGGCGGCGGGGCACCGAATAAACCTCGTCACCTCGTCGCAGGATAAAAGAGGAAACAAAAAGTCTAAACAGCGTCTGCTGGAGCGAATGCGTAATAAAACAACAACAACAACAAAAAAAAAACACCCGCGCTCAAGAAGTCTGCAATCCTCACAAAAGGCGACTGTGACCGAGCAGCGTCAGCCGGGGCCGTGCGGAAACGGAAAAACCGCGACTACCGGGGCGTCGAGGCACCGAAAAATCCACTTCAGCCGCGGCGAAAAAAAAAACAAAAAGAAAGACGGAGGGGGGGGGGGGAACCACGTCTGCCGGGGCGAAGGAAAAAAAAAAACGCGTCTGCCGGGGCGAGCCCGGGTGCGGCACCACCGGGAAAACTGTGGCAAACAGACATGGCGATCGAGTGAGTGGGCCGCCAGCCAGGCTCAGCCAAAAAGTGCAAAGTCCGAACTGCGTCAGCCGGGGCGGCAAAAACCGCGTCAGCCGGGGCGGCGCAAAAAACCGCGTCTGCCGGGGCGGCACGAAACCGCGTCAGCCGGGGCGGGGCGAAAACTGCGTCAGCCGGGGCGAAAAGAAAAAAAAAAAACGCGTCTGCCGGGGCAAGCCCGGGTGCGGCACCACCGGGAAAACTGTGGCAAACAGACATGGCGATCGAGTGAGTGGGCCGCCAGCCAGGCACAGCCGAAAAGTGCAAAGTCCGAACCGTGTCAGCCGGGGCGACGCAAAAACCGCGTCAGCCGGGGCGGCGCGAAAACCGCGTCAGCCGGGGCGGCACGAAACCGCGTCAGCCGGGGCGGCGCGAAAACTGCGTCAGCCGGGGCGGCGCGAAAACCTCGTCAGCCGGGGCGAGCGAAAAGGGGGGGGGGGAACCACGTCTGCCGGGGCGAAAGAAAAAAAAACGCGTCTGCCGGGGCGAGCCCGGGTGCGGCACCACCGGGAAGACTGTGGCAAACAGACATGGCGATCGAGTGAGTGGGCCGCCAGCCAGGCTCAGCCCAAAAAGTGCCAAGTCCGAACTGCGTCAGCCGGGGCGGCAAAAACCGCGTCAGCCGGGGCGGCGCGAAAACCGCGTCTGCCGGGGCGGCGCGAAAACTGCGTCTGCCGGGGCGAGCCCGGGTGCGGCACCACCGGGAAAACTGTGGCAAACAGACATGGCGATCGAGTGAGTGGGCCGCCAGCCAGGCACAGCCGAAAAGTGCTAAGTCCGAACTGCGTCTGCCGGGGCGGCACGAAACCGCGTCAGCCGGGGCGGCGCGAAAACCGCGTCTGCCGGGGCGGCACGAAACCGCGTCAGCCGGGGCGGCGCGAAAACTGCGTCAGCCGGGGCGAGCCCGGGTGCGGCACCACCGGGAAAACTGTGGCAAACAGACATGGCGATCGAGTGAGTGGGCCGCCAGCCAGGCACAGCCGAAAAGTGCTAAGTCCGAACTGCGTCTGCCGGGGCGGCACGAAACCGCGTCAGCCGGGGCGGCGCGAAAACCGCGTCTGCCGGGGCGGCACGAAACCGCGTCAGCCGGGGCGGCGCGAAAACTGCGTCAGCCGGGGCGAGCCCGGGTGCGGCACCACCGGGAAAACTGTGGCAAACAGACATGGCGATCGAGTGAGTGGGCCGCCAGCCAGGCACAGCCGAAAAGTGCTAAGTCCGAACTGCGTCAGCCGGGGCGGCAAAAACCGCGTCAGCCGGGGCGGCGCAAAAAACCGCGTCTGCCGGGGCGGCACGAAACCGCGTCAGCCGGGGCGGCGCGAAAACTGCGTCAGCCGGGGCGAAAGAAAAAAAAAAAACGCGTCTGCCGGGGCGAGCCCGGGTGCGGCACCACCGGGAAAACTGTGGCAAACAGACATGGCGATCGAGTGAGTGGGCCGCCAGCCAGGCACAGCCGAAAAGTGCTAAGTCCGAACTGCGTCTGCCGGGGCGGCACGAAACCGCGTCAGCCGGGGCGGCGCGAAAACCGCGTCTGCCGGGGCGGCACGAAACCGCGTCAGCCGGGGCGGCGCGAAAACTGCGTCAGCCGGGGCGAGCCCGGGTGCGGCACCACCGGGAAAACTGTGGCAAACAGACATGGCGATCGAGTGAGTGGGCCGCCAGCCAGGCACAGCCGAAAAGTGCTAAGTCCGAACTGCGTCTGCCGGGGCGGCACGAAACCGCGTCAGCCGGGGCGGCGCGAAAACCGCGTCTGCCGGGGCGGCACGAAACCGCGTCAGCCGGGGCGGCGCGAAAACTGCGTCAGCCGGGGCGAGCCCGGGTGCGGCACCACCGGGAAAACTGTGGCAAACAGACATGGCGATCGAGTGAGTGGGCCGCCAGCCAGGCACAGCCGAAAAGTGCAAAGTCCGAACCGTGTCAGCCGGGGCGACGCAAAAACCGCGTCAGCCGGGGCGGCGCGAAAACCGCGTCAGCCGGGGCGGCACGAAACCGCGTCAGCCGGGGCGGCGCGAAAACTGCGTCAGCCGGGGCGGCGCGAAAACCTCGTCAGCCGGGGCGAGCGAAAAGGGGGGGGGGGAACCACGTCTGCCGGGGCGAAAGAAAAAAAAAACGCGTCTGCCGGGGCGAGCCCGGGTGCGGCACCACCGGGAAGACTGTGGCAAACAGACATGGCGATCGAGTGAGTGGGCCGCCAGCCAGGCTCAGCCCAAAAAGTGCCAAGTCCGAACTGCGTCAGCCGGGGCGGCAAAAACCGCGTCAGCCGGGGCGGCGCGAAAACCGCGTCTGCCGGGGCGGCGCGAAAACTGCGTCAGCCGGGGCGAGCCCGGGTGCGGCACCACCGGGAAAACTGTGGCTAACAGACATGGCGATCGAGTGAGTGGGCCACCAGCCAGGCTCAGCCAAAAAGTGCCAAGTCCGAACTGCGTCAGCCGGGGCGGCAAAAACCGCGTCAGCCGGGGCGGTGCAAAAAAACCGCGTCTGCCGGGGCGGCACGAAACCGCGTCAGCCGGGGCGGCGCGAAAACTGCGTCAGCCGGGGCGAAAGAAAAAAAAAAACGCGTCTGCCGGGGCGAGCCCGGGTGCGGCACCACCGGGAAAACTGTGGCAAACAGACATGGCGATCGAGTGAGTGGGCCGCCAGCCAGGCACAGCCGAAAAGTGCTAAGTCCGAACTGCGTCTGCCGGGGCGGCACGAAACCGCGTCAGCCGGGGCGGCGCGAAAACCGCGTCTGCCGGGGCGGCACGAAACCGCGTCAGCCGGGGCGGCGCGAAAACTGCGTCAGCCGGGGCGAGCCCGGGTGCGGCACCACCGGGAAAACTGTGGCAAACAGACATGGCGATCGAGTGAGTGGGCCGCCAGCCAGGCACAGCCGAAAAGTGCTAAGTCCGAACTGCGTCTGCCGGGGCGGCACGAAACCGCGTCAGCCGGGGCGGCGCGAAAACCGCGTCTGCCGGGGCGGCACGAAACCGCGTCAGCCGGGGCGGCGCGAAAACTGCGTCAGCCGGGGCGAGCCCGGGTGCGGCACCACCGGGAAAACTGTGGCAAACAGACATGGCGATCGAGTGAGTGGGCCGCCAGCCAGGCACAGCCGAAAAGTGCTAAGTCCGAACTGCGTCAGCCGGGGCGGCAAAAACCGCGTCAGCCGGGGCGGCGCAAAAAACCGCGTCTGCCGGGGCGGCACGAAACCGCGTCAGCCGGGGCGGCGCGAAAACTGCGTCAGCCGGGGCGAAAGAAAAAAAAAAACGCGTCTGCCGGGGCGAGCCCGGGTGCGGCACCACCGGGAAAACTGTGGCAAACAGACATGGCGATCGAGTGAGTGGGCCGCCAGCCAGGCACAGCCGAAAAGTGCTAAGTCCGAACTGCGTCTGCCGGGGCGGCACGAAACCGCGTCAGCCGGGGCGGCGCGAAAACCGCGTCTGCCGGGGCGGCACGAAACCGCGTCAGCCGGGGCGGCGCGAAAACTGCGTCAGCCGGGGCGAGCCCGGGTGCGGCACCACCGGGAAAACTGTGGCAAACAGACATGGCGATTGAGTGAGTGGGCCGCCAGCCAGGCACAGCCGAAAAGTGCTAAGTCCGAACTGCGTCTGCCGGGGCGGCACGAAACCGCGTCAGCCGGGGCGGCGCGAAAACCGCGTCTGCCGGGGCGGCACGAAACCGCGTCAGCCGGGGCGGCGCGAAAACTGCGTCAGCCGGGGCGAGCCCGGGTGCGGCACCACCGGGAAAACTGTGGCAAACAGACATGGCGATCGAGTGAGTGGGCCGCCAGCCAGGCACAGCCGAAAAGTGCTAAGTCCGAACTGCGTCTGCCGGGGCGGCACGAAACCGCGTCAGCCGGGGCGGCGCGAAAACCGCGTCTGCCGGGGCGGCACGAAACCGCGTCAGCCGGGGCGGCGCGAAAACTGCGTCAGCCGGGGCGAGCCCGGGTGCGGCACCACCGGGAAAACTGTGGCAAACAGACATGGCGATCGAGTGAGTGGGCCGCCAGCCAGGCACAGCCGAAAAGTGCAAAGTCCGAACCGTGTCAGCCGGGGCGACGCAAAAACCGCGTCAGCCGGGGCGGCGCGAAAACCGCGTCTGCCGGGGCGGCACGAAACCGCGTCAGCCGGGGCGGCGCGAAAACTGCGTCAGCCGGGGCGAGCCCGGGTGCGGCACCACCGGGAAAACTGTGGCAAACAGACATGGCGATCGAGTGAGTGGGCCGCCAGCCAGGCACAGCCGAAAAGTGCTAAGTCCGAACTGCGTCAGCCGGGGCGGCAAAAACCGCGTCAGCCGGGGCGGCGCAAAAACCGCGTCTGCCGGGGCGAAATAAAAAAAAAAAACAAAGAAAAAAGCCCGCGCTTAATCAAAAGAAAACAAAGAAAAAAGCTTGCGCTTAATCAAAAGAAAACAAACAAAAAAAGTTCGCGCTTAAGCCTGGCGGTGGAACCACCGGGGCAAACAGACCTGGCGATCGAGTGAGTGGGCCGCCAGCCAGGCACAGCCAAAAAGTGCAAAGTCCGAACCGCGTCAGCCGGGGCGGCGCGAAAACCGCGTCAGCCGGGGCGGCGCGAAAACCGCGTCAGCCGGGGCGGCGCAAAAACCGCGTCAGCCGGGGCGGCGCAAAAACTGCGTCAGCCGGGGCGGCACGGAAAAACGAAAACCGCGTCAGCCGGGGCGACATCAAAATGAGGAAAAAAAAAAAAAAAACTGCCTTAGGACACCTGCGTACACTTTCATGCGTTTGGGCATATCTCTCTGTAACACGCGCGCCCCTCGTTACGCGCGGCACTCTGTTTTCTCCGACACCCATATTTCGGCGGCATGTGGCACGCGCGCCCGTCCCTACGCACGGCACACCGCAGTGCTTTCTCGATATTTTTCTTTTCCTCCAACACCGTCATCTATAGGCTTTTAGTGACCTGTTGCTCGTGGCACAAGTTCGCTTGCTCTGACACCTCTTGCATGCGCACCGTTTTTGCGCACGGTGCTATGCCGCAAAGCACGGCAGTCGCATGCGTTTCTCTCAGGCACCTCTTTTTTGACACAACGCTGTGGTGCTTAGAAACACACGCGCCGCTTTTGCGCACAGAACTCCACCGTACAGCACGGTAGTCACGTTTGTTCCACACGAACAGCAGTGTGCATCGTGCTACGACACTTTGAAAGCTTTTTCTTCCGAGTCTCGACCGCGCTGTTCCTTTCGTACTTGGCGCGATTTTGGGACCAGCTTTGTTTTAAACCCCTACTGCGCGCCGTTCCTTTCGTACTTGGCGCGGTTCAGGGTTTGTTTCGAGCCCTTAGCCGCGCTGTTCCCTCCGTACTTGGCGCGGTTTAGGGTCGAGCTTTGTCTCGAGCCCTCTCCGCGCCGTTCCTTCCGTACTTGGCGCGGTTCAGGGTTTGTTTCGAGCCCTTAGCCGCGCTGTTCCCTCCGTACTTGGCGCGGTTTAGGGTTTGTTTCGAGCCCTTAGCCGCGCTGTTCCCTCCGTACTTG
>NW_027465209.1:10000-25000 GCF_043290135.1 Rhipicephalus microplus | reverse complement strand
AACCCTGTACAGGGTCACATCTTCACAAGGCTGGCAAGCGGCATTCCGCTGCGCGCGTGCGTCGTCCGAGCAGTTGCGTGATAAACGACCGTGTCGAAAGCCCAAACACCGCCGAGGCCAGTCGCCGCCGCCGCAAGGGCAGCCACGCAGCCTGGCGAGAGGCATCGTCTCGTGTAGCGTCGCCCCCGCCCCAACTGGAGTGGCCCAGTTTTTTGAACGGGACGGGAACTGCGAAGCACTTAGACCGACGGCGGACTACGACGAGAACGCCTTAAGCTTCGCCAACGTTTCGCCAACTCGTGCGGGAGACTTTTTCCGCTTCGCGGCAAGTCGTCGCGCCGTGCTCTCCGCATCAACCGCGTACGCAGCGAACCGCAAACGTCGGGCGCAGCCTCCTCACCTCCCTGCGCTTTGCGCGCGAACGTTCCCTGTTCGCGCGGCAAAGCCTGGAGGAGGCACGGCCCCGCAGCGTGTTCGAGCGCCCGGTCTACGGGACACCCTGCTTACTTCGAGGGCAACAAGCGCAACGCAAGGCTGCGATCTCGCGCACTTTGCGCACGGCTGGAGAAGCTTTGCTGGCCGGCTTTCGCTCCTCGTGTTTACCGTGCGTTAAAGTTGCGCGTCCGTGGCTCTCGCAGCTCTTGCGCGCCCGGTCGCAGAGAGGAGTACGCAACCTCGACCGCACTTTCCCTGCAGGCTTCCTTCCGACTCGAAGTCCTGCGGCGGTCTCAACGAGGTGCCACATCCTCAATGCAGTCGGTCGCCCCCGTTTCGGTTGGGCTCTGGCACGACGGTCGCCACCGTCTCGCCCTTGAGTGGCCGCTGTTGGCGCTCGCTGTGAGGTGTTCAGCGTGCTGTCCGTGTTGCCGACGCGGTCAAAACGAGTCGACGGCTCACGTTCCCTTGTGCGCCGAAGGCTCTCTTGATATGTGATCCGACACTCAGACAGACGAAGCCAAGGGAAGACCCAAGGCCGCAATGTGCGTTCAAAGAATCAGTGCTCAGTGTGTCCTGCAATTCACACCAAGTCTCGCAGCTGGCTGCGTTCTTCATCGACCCGAGAACCGAGTGATCCACCGCTTAGAGTCGTGAAAAAGTGTTTGTTCAATTCCGTACAGTCAAAACCAAACGTTTCTGGCACTCGGCCAAACAGTGGCCAAGAAGGGCGCTTTTCAGCGCACGCTTGGACTCCAAAACTCTGCCGCGCCTTTTTCGGCTGCCGCAAATCGAGCAAACGGTGTGTTTCGGACGGCGTTTCGCTTTCGCTACTTGCGAGTGCTTTCGTGGTCCACCCCTCTATAAATACTCGGGAGGCGTCGAAGCCGGTTCTCCAAGCCGGACCCGTAGGTATCGTTGTGTGCTCGCTCTCATTGGCCCGCCTAACCAGAAAATGCCTGCGGTACACCCATTTGGATAAGAGTGCACGCAGATGCGGGCCTCGACGGCTACACATTTCCTCGGGCGGCCGCCTCCCGGCCTCCGTGGAGCGCGGGATGCACGGTCCCATCGACAAGCCTCTCCCGTTTTTACCGTGGCGTCGCGGTTCACCACGGCAGGCGGGTCGGTCTCCTCCGCATAAAAAGGGGGACCCCCGCTTTTTGTTCCACGAAATCGCACAAGCTTTTTTCGCATCCACGGTTTGCCACCGCACACCAAAATGCCGATCCGGCTGCCTACTTTAGCCAACAGGTGGAGCCAGGCGCGCCGTACTTGCGCGGCACTTCCCACGTCCACCGAAGTCGGTGCCAAGGACCACTTTCGGCGCCGGAGCCGCGTACGAGCCTACTCGAGGCGGAAGAACGAAGCCAGCAAGGGCCTGGCCGCAAGTGCGTTCAATTGTCGGGACGTCCAAGTCCCTCGTTCTTCCGTGCTTCCTCTTTCGGCAAGTCGTTGCGGCACCTTCCCAAAGCGCGCAGACCCGCTAATCGCGACGAGCGCGACGTGGCCGTGCCGCCTTTCCCTCGGCAGCAAGCAAAACGCCTGGCAACGTCGACGCTCCCCTAACCGCGATCTCGCACCGTGTTTCGTGTGGCGAATTCAAAAGCCGGCCGGCGCTGCTGCAACCATTACGGTCGGTACGCATACGCCGCGGAGGGCGGGACGGTCATCGGAGCGTGCGGTTCCTCCATCGAGTACTGCGCACCTCGGCCGTCGCATCGCCGTGCCATGACCGGCCGCGCGTCAACGCGAACCGGTGCCAGCGAGATCCCTCGCCTGCAAGAACCGACCGGCAGCCTCCGTCACCCGAGGACGCGGAGGCGCTTGCCGCGGACGGCGGGACGGTATGCACTGGTGCACAGCGGACCCGTCACATCGCCAGTTCCTTGACCGACCGCCGACGCTTGTGCCGTTCCTCTCGTACTTGGCAGTCGCCGCGCGATTGTCGGGTCTCGTTCTTGCACGCTCGAACGGTCGGGAGGGCACTCGGCTGGCGTTTCGGGAACGCGCAGCCTCGCCTTCTACCGACGTAACCACGACTCGCCGTTCGCGCTCCGCCGCTCCTGTTTACAGTACTAGGCGGTCCCGCAGCGGTCGGGTCGCGCATTTCGAGCGCTTCGAGCCACGGTGCAGTGGCGGGTCGAAAGCCGACCTATGAGTGCGTTGCGCCGTTTGTACCCGCGTCCGCCACCTGGCCGACCGTCCAAGGTCGCGGTGTTGGCGTCCGCTGGGCGCAACAATTTGTCACGGGGTGCCGCTCCACATTCAGGCAGCCCCGTGGGGAAAAGCCGACCCCGCGTCCAAACGGGGTCAGCGGCAGAAAGTGTCGGGCGCAGACGCAGCTGAGGCGCTCACCCTTCACAATCCGTTAATGATCCTTCCGCAGGTTCACCTACGGAAACCTTGTTACGACTTTTACTTCCTCTAAATGATCAAGTTTGGTCATCTTTCCAACAGACCGGCGCAACCGAAAGGCCGCGCCGGACATCGGTCCGAAGACCTCACTAAATCATTCAATCGGTAGTAGCGACGGGCGGTGTGTACAAAGGGCAGGGACGTAATCAACGCGAGCTTATGACTCGCGCTTACTGGGAATTCCTCGTTCAAGGGGAACAATTGCAAGCCCCTATCCCAATCACGAAAGAAGTTCCACGGGTTACCCAGTCTTTTCAGACAGGGATAAAGACACGCTGCTTCCTTCAGTGTAGCGCGCGTGCGGCCCCGGACATCTAAGGGCATCACAGACCTGTTATTGCTCTGTTTCGTGCGGCTAGGAGCCGCTTGTCCCTCTAAGAAGGTTGTAAGGTGCTGGGAACCCCGCACCTATTTAATAGGCTAGAGTCTCGTTCGTTATCGGAATTAACCAGACAAATCGCTCCACCAACTAAGAACGGCCATGCACCACCATCCACCGAATCAAGAAAGAGCTCTCAATCTGTCAATCCTCCCAGTGTCCGGGCCGGGTAAGTTTTCCCGTGTTGAGTCAAATTAAGCCGCAGGCTCCACTCCTGGTGGTGCCCTTCCGTCAATTCCTTTAAGTTTCAGCTTTGCAACCATACTTCCCCCGGAACCCAAATACTTTGGTTTCCCGGAAGCTGCCCGCCGAGTCATTTGAGTAACTCAGGCGGATCGCTGGTTGGCATCGTTTATGGTCAGAACTAGGGCGGTATCTGATCGCCTTCGAACCTCTGACTTTCGTTCTTGATCAATGAAAACATTCTTGGCAAATGCTTTCGCAGTAGTTCGTCTTGCGACGGTCCAAGAATTTCACCTCTAGCGCCGCAATACGAATGCCCCCGTCCGTCCCTCTTAATCATTACCTCGTATTCCAAAAACCAACAGAACAGAAACGAGGTCTTGTTCTATTATTCCATGCAAGTTTATTCAGGCGACTCGCCTGCGTTGAGCACTCTAATTTTTTCAAAGTAAAAGCACCGGCCATCTCGAGGCACACAATGAAGTGCACCAAGAAAGAACCGGCATGATGTTCAGTCCGAGCCGTCGCATCGGGTAGATGCACTACTCGTCTGGAACTGAGATCCAACTACGAGCTTTTTAACCGCAGCAGCTTTAGTATACGCTATTGGAGCTGGAATTACCGCGGCTGCTGGCACCAGACTTGCCCTCCAATTGATCCTCGTTAAAGGATTTAGAGTGTACTCATTTCAATTACGGGGCCTCAAAAGAGTCCCGTATTGTTATTTTTCGTCACTACCTCCCCGTGCCGGGAGTGGGTAATTTGCGCGCCTGCTGCCTTCCTTGGATGTGGTAGCCGTTTCTCAGGCTCCCTCTCCGGAATCGAACCCTGATTCTCCGTTACCCGTAACAACCATGGTAAGCAAGTAACCTACCATCGAAAGTTGATAAGGCAGACACTTGAAAGAAACGTCGCCGGCTCGTGGCCATGCGATCAGCACAAAGTTATCCAGAGTCACCACACAATACGGGCCGAAACCCGATCGATCTTGGTCTAATAAAAGCACCCGTTACCCAAAGGGCTCCAGGCTCACTGCATGTATTAGCTCTAGAATTGCCACAGTTATCCAAGTAGGAAGAAACGATCTAAGGAACCATAACTGATTTAATGAGCCATTCGCGGTTTCGCC
Organism: Rhipicephalus microplus; assembly: GCF_043290135.1. NCBI lineage: Eukaryota > Metazoa > Arthropoda > Arachnida > Ixodida > Ixodidae > Rhipicephalus > Rhipicephalus microplus. Next base: position 20,456 of record NW_027465209.1, on the reverse strand, counting down.
TTATTTCGGCATGTACTTAGACATGCATGGCTTAATCTTTGAGACAAGCATATGATTACTGGCAGGATCAACCAGGTAATCGTTCGACTGCGCGTCCGTCCTCGCCTTCGGCGGGCCGGACGCAGTCTGTGTGCGGCGGAGGCCACCTTCAGGCGCCCCAACACGCTTATTTTGCACTCCGAGATGACGGCGTTCGAGCTCGCTACGGCACAACCTTCCCGAAAGACGAGTGGGAGCCGTGCGGCAAGAAGCACGTTCATGCTCGCTCTTTTTCGTTGCATCGACTCGGTCGCGCCGTGCGGGTTGCCCAAGCCCGCTGCACTGTCGGTGGACCGGCCGGAACTAGCAACGGAGCCGAGACTGCAAAGCCGCCAGACGACGGGTCACGCCCGCGTCTTCGGCGCTTTCGCATCTGAATCGCCCGAGGACGACACGGAACACACCTCGATATCGTGGTAAAACGGCACCGTCCGACAACCAGCCCCTAACGCATCAAGCGGATGAGGCTGCAGACGACTGCCGTGGATTCCCCTGGAGCAGACCCGAGGACACGCTTGACGAGGCCGAAGCCCGCCGCATATCAGACACCCGGTCGCTTTCGCGTACGCCGCTCACGAGAACCCCCACATAATAGCAGCGATAAGTACCCAGACCTCCTTGGGCACTAATACGAGCGTACTCGAGAAAATTTCACCGCGGGTGTGCCCCGAAACGTGTGGCACGTTGAGCGTGCCACAAGTCTACGTCGCTCTCAAACCCGCCGAGGTCGTAGAATTTGCGACCCTACTCACGAAATTCCCACCGAGGATACGGCCGCAAACGTACCGCACCTTGGGTAGGCCACGAGTTTGTGCAACACTACGCTGACGGCACAGCACCGAGGTCGTGCGCGCACGCACGGGAAAATTCCGCCGCGGTTTCTGCCGAAAACGTGAGGCACCACGACTCTCCGCAAGTTCGCGTCGACTGCGAAAGACCGAAGTCGTGAACGACGTGTCCGCTACTCGCCGCCGACACGCTGGACACCAAACGTACAACGACTCGACGGCGTCGTAGAGGCCCACGACGCGGTTTTCCTTAACGACGTCTCGGCGTGGCACCGACAGGTTAGAACGGCCGACCAACGTTCCCTGTCCGCCGTTCGGCTCAGTCGAAGGGCTCGGCGACTTCGGCAACGCTGCGAAGCCGCACGGTGACGCACGCCATGTCCCCATTTTTTTTTTTTTTTTTCTTTCTGCGTCTGCCGGGGTGCCCCTATAATAGCAGCGATAAGCACCCAGACCGCCGTGGGTCGCTCGCCCCGGCTGACGTGGTTTTTCGTACTCCTGCGGCGGTCGCCGTCAAGCACGTCCAAATACGCTACTTTCGTGGGCGCATTCACGCTCTTTCGCTTCGCCGGAGTGCCAGCACTCACTCTGCCAAAAACGGCGAACATCCGAGCGGCGGTTCCCACTTTTGCGTCGGCGTCGCAAACCCCGCCCCGGCAGACGAGGTTTGCCGTACTCGTGCGACGGTGGCCGGCGGGCACGTCGAAAGACGCCGATATCGTGCGCGAATTGGCGCACCTTGGCTTCACCGGAGTGCCGCCACTGACTCCTCCAAAAACGGCGAAGATCCGAGCGGCGCTTCCCACTTTCGCATCGGCGTCCCGAACTCCGCCCCGGCTGACGCGGTTTACCGTACTCGTGCGACGGTCGCCGGCGAGCACGTGGAAAGACGCCGATATCGTGCCCGAATCGGCTCCGTTCGGCTTCGCCGGAGTGCCAGCACTGGCTCGGCGAAAGACGACGAACATCCGAGCGACGGTTCTCACTATTGCGTACGCGTCGCAAACCCCGCCCCGGCAGACGCACTTTGCCGTACTCGTGCGACGGTCGCCGGCGAGCACGTAGAAAGACGCCGATATCGTGCCGGAATCGGCCCCGTTTGGCTTCGCCGGAGTGCCAGCACTCACTCGGCCACAAACGGCGAACATCCGAGCGGCGGTTCCCACTTAGCCGTCGGCGTCCCGAACTCCGCCCCGGCAGACGCGGTTGCCGAGCTCGTGCGACTAGCGACCGCGAAGCCGTCTCGCGACGCCGCTTTCGTGCGCGGCTCCCACTGCGACCTGGGTCACCCGAGGTCGACGAGCAAGAAAGAATGTCGAAAAAAAATTTTTTTTTTTTTTGCGTCTGCCGGGGTGCCCCTATAATAGCAGCGATAAGCACCCAGACCGCCATGGGTCGCTCGCCCCGGCTGACGTGGTTTTTCGTTTTCCTGCGGTGGTCGTCGTCAAGCACGTCCAAACACGCCACTTTCGTGGGCGCATTCGCGCTCTTTCGCTTCGCCGGAGTGCCAGCACTCACTCTGCCAAAAACGGCGAACATCCTAGTGGCGGTTCCCACTTTTGCGTCGGCGTCGCCAACCCCGCCCCGGCATACGCGGTTTGCCGTACTCGTGCGGCGGTGGCCGGCGGGCACGTCGAAAGACACCGATATCGTGCGCGAGTCGATGCTTCTTGGTCTCGCAGGAGGGCCGCCACTCACTCCTGCAAAAACGGCGAAGATCCGAGCGGCGCTTCCCACTTTTTCGTCGGCATCGCAAACCTCGCCCCGGCAGACGCGCTTTGCCGTACTCGTGCGACGGTCGCCGGCGAGCACGTCGAAATACGCCGATATCGTGCCCGAATCGGCCCCGTTTCGCTTCGCCGGAGTGCCAGCACTCACTCGGCCAAAAACGGCGAACATCCGAGCAGCGGTACCCACTTAGCCGTCGGCATCCCGAACTCCGCGCCGGCTGACGCGGTTGCCGAGCTCGTGCGACTAGCGACCGCGAACGCGTCTCGCGACGCCGCTTTCGTGCGCGGCTCCCATTGCGACCTGGGTTACCCGAGCTCGACCAGCAAAAAAGAAGGTCGAAAAAAAATTTTTTTTTTCTGCGTCTGCCGGGGTGCCCCTATAATAGCAGCGATAAGCACCCAGACCGCCGTGGGTCGCTCGCCCCGGCTGACGTGGTTTTTCGTACTCCTGCAGCGGTCGCCGTCAAGCACGTCCAAATACGCCACTTTCGTGGGCGCTTTCGCGCTCTTTCGCGTCGCCGGTGTGCCAGCACTCACTCTGCCAAAAACGGCGAACATCCTAGTGGCGGTTCCCACTTTTGCGTCGGCGTCGCCAACCCCGCCCCGGCATACGCGGTTTGCCGTACTCGTGCGGCGGTGGCCGGCGGGCACGTCGAAAGACACCGATATCGTGCGCGAGTCGATGCTTCTTGGTCTCGCAGGAGGGCCGCCACTCACTCCTGCAAAAACGGCGAAGATCCGAGCGGCGCTTCCCACTTTTTCGTCGGCATCGCAAACCTCGCCCCGGCAGACGCGCTTTGCCGTACTCGTGCGACGGTCGCCGGCGAGCACGTCGAAATACGCCGATATCGTGCCCGAATCGGCCCCGTTTCGCTTCGCCGGAGTGCCAGCACTCACTCGGCCAAAAACGGCGAACATCCGAGCAGCGGTACCCACTTAGCCGTCGGCATCCCGAACTCCGCGCCGGCTGACGCGGTTGCCGAGCTCGTGCGACTAGCGACCGCGAACGCGTCTCGCGACGCCGCTTTCGTGCGCGGCTCCCATTGCGACCTGGGTTACCCGAGCTCGACCAGCAAAAAAGAAGGTCGAAAAAAAATTTTTTTTTTCTGCGTCTGCCGGGGTGCCCCTATAATAGCAGCGATAAGCACCCAGACCGCCGTGGGTCGCTCGCCCCGGCTGACGTGGTTTTTCGTACTCCTGCAGCGGTCGCCGTCAAGCACGTCCAAATACGCCACTTTCGTGGGCGCTTTCGCGCTCTTTCGCGTCGCCGGTGTGCCAGCACTCACTCTGCCAAAAACGGCCAACATCCGAGCGGCGGTTCCCACTTTTGCGTCGGCGTCGTAAACCCCGCCCCGGCAGACGCGGTTTGCCCTACTCGTTCGACGGTCGCCGGCGAGCGCGTCGAAAGACGCCGATATCGTGCGCTAATTGGCGCTCCTTGGCTTCTCCGGAGTGCCGCCACTCACTCCTCCAAAAACGGCGAAGATCCGAGCGGCGTTCTCCACTTTCGCATCGGCGTCCCGAACTCCGCCCGGGCTGACGCGGTTTACCGTACTCGTGCGACGGTCGCCGCCGGGCACGTCGAAAGACGCCGATATCGTGCCGTAATCGGCCCCGTTTGGCTTCGCCCGAGTGCCAGCACTCACTCGGCCAAAAACGGCGAACATCCGAGCAGCGTTTCCCACTTTCGCATCGGCGTCCCGAAGCCCGCCCCGGCAGACGCGGTTTGCCCTACTCGAGCGACGGTCGCCGGCGATCACGTCGAAAGGCGCCGAATTCGTGCACGAATCGATGCTTCTTGGTCTCGCAGGAGGGCCGCCACTCACTCCTGCAAAAACGGCGAAGATCCGAGTTGCGCTTCCCACTTTTTCGTCGGCGTCCCGAACTACGCCCCGGCTGACGCGGTTTACCGTACTCGTGCGACGGTCGCCGGCGGGCACTTCAAAATACGCCGATTTCGTGGGCGCATTCACGCTGTTTCGCTTCCCCGGAGTGCCAACACTCACTCTGCCGAAAGCGGCGATCATCCGAGCGGCGGTTCCCACTTTTGCGTCGGCTTCGCAAACGGCGCCCCGGCAGACGCGCTCGTGCGACGTACTCGTGCGACGGTCGCCGGCGAGCACGTCGAAAGACGCCGATATCGTGCTCGAATCGACCCCGTTTCGCTTCGCCGGAGTGCTGCCAGTCACGGCGCAGAGAACGGCGAACAAGTGTTTTTTTTTTTTTTTCCTAGAATTTGTGTTATAGAAGGCACATTTGATATCGGACGATAATTTTCAACTTTATCACGCGCACCGATTTTCGTGTAGAGGTTTGCAAGTTTATGGGAATTTCTCCACTTGGAATAATGCGATTTAGTAGTACTACGAGAACTTCATGGATGTACTCAAGGGTACGGGGCAAGTCAGTTACGTCAACACCTGCAGATTTTTTACACTTCAAACTGAAAATTGTTGGTTGTGAGTCCTCGTGTGATATTAAAGGCCGATTCGCTAACACATAGAACAAAGAAAGAAAGGAAGAAAAAACGCCCGCGCTCGCTCAAGAAACCTGGGTTCGCAACAAGTGGCAACAACAAGCAACCGAGCGAGTGCGCCAAAACCCGTGGCGGCCGAACAAACGCGAAGTCCCAACCGCGTCAGCCGGGGCGGCACGGGACAGGAAAAATCACTTCAGCCGGGGCGGCGGGGCACCGAATAAACCTCGTCACCTCGTCGCAGGATAAAAGAGGAAACAAAAAGTCTAAACAGCGTCTGCTGGAGCGAATGCGTAATAAAACAACAACAACAACAAAAAAAAAACACCCGCGCTCAAGAAGTCTGCAATCCTCACAAAAGGCGACTGTGACCGAGCAGCGTCAGCCGGGGCCGTGCGGAAACGGAAAAACCGCGACTACCGGGGCGTCGAGGCACCGAAAAATCCACTTCAGCCGCGGCGAAAAAAAAAACAAAAAGAAAGACGGAGGGGGGGGGGGGAACCACGTCTGCCGGGGCGAAGGAAAAAAAAAAACGCGTCTGCCGGGGCGAGCCCGGGTGCGGCACCACCGGGAAAACTGTGGCAAACAGACATGGCGATCGAGTGAGTGGGCCGCCAGCCAGGCTCAGCCAAAAAGTGCAAAGTCCGAACTGCGTCAGCCGGGGCGGCAAAAACCGCGTCAGCCGGGGCGGCGCAAAAAACCGCGTCTGCCGGGGCGGCACGAAACCGCGTCAGCCGGGGCGGGGCGAAAACTGCGTCAGCCGGGGCGAAAAGAAAAAAAAAAAACGCGTCTGCCGGGGCAAGCCCGGGTGCGGCACCACCGGGAAAACTGTGGCAAACAGACATGGCGATCGAGTGAGTGGGCCGCCAGCCAGGCACAGCCGAAAAGTGCAAAGTCCGAACCGTGTCAGCCGGGGCGACGCAAAAACCGCGTCAGCCGGGGCGGCGCGAAAACCGCGTCAGCCGGGGCGGCACGAAACCGCGTCAGCCGGGGCGGCGCGAAAACTGCGTCAGCCGGGGCGGCGCGAAAACCTCGTCAGCCGGGGCGAGCGAAAAGGGGGGGGGGGAACCACGTCTGCCGGGGCGAAAGAAAAAAAAACGCGTCTGCCGGGGCGAGCCCGGGTGCGGCACCACCGGGAAGACTGTGGCAAACAGACATGGCGATCGAGTGAGTGGGCCGCCAGCCAGGCTCAGCCCAAAAAGTGCCAAGTCCGAACTGCGTCAGCCGGGGCGGCAAAAACCGCGTCAGCCGGGGCGGCGCGAAAACCGCGTCTGCCGGGGCGGCGCGAAAACTGCGTCTGCCGGGGCGAGCCCGGGTGCGGCACCACCGGGAAAACTGTGGCAAACAGACATGGCGATCGAGTGAGTGGGCCGCCAGCCAGGCACAGCCGAAAAGTGCTAAGTCCGAACTGCGTCTGCCGGGGCGGCACGAAACCGCGTCAGCCGGGGCGGCGCGAAAACCGCGTCTGCCGGGGCGGCACGAAACCGCGTCAGCCGGGGCGGCGCGAAAACTGCGTCAGCCGGGGCGAGCCCGGGTGCGGCACCACCGGGAAAACTGTGGCAAACAGACATGGCGATCGAGTGAGTGGGCCGCCAGCCAGGCACAGCCGAAAAGTGCTAAGTCCGAACTGCGTCTGCCGGGGCGGCACGAAACCGCGTCAGCCGGGGCGGCGCGAAAACCGCGTCTGCCGGGGCGGCACGAAACCGCGTCAGCCGGGGCGGCGCGAAAACTGCGTCAGCCGGGGCGAGCCCGGGTGCGGCACCACCGGGAAAACTGTGGCAAACAGACATGGCGATCGAGTGAGTGGGCCGCCAGCCAGGCACAGCCGAAAAGTGCTAAGTCCGAACTGCGTCAGCCGGGGCGGCAAAAACCGCGTCAGCCGGGGCGGCGCAAAAAACCGCGTCTGCCGGGGCGGCACGAAACCGCGTCAGCCGGGGCGGCGCGAAAACTGCGTCAGCCGGGGCGAAAGAAAAAAAAAAAACGCGTCTGCCGGGGCGAGCCCGGGTGCGGCACCACCGGGAAAACTGTGGCAAACAGACATGGCGATCGAGTGAGTGGGCCGCCAGCCAGGCACAGCCGAAAAGTGCTAAGTCCGAACTGCGTCTGCCGGGGCGGCACGAAACCGCGTCAGCCGGGGCGGCGCGAAAACCGCGTCTGCCGGGGCGGCACGAAACCGCGTCAGCCGGGGCGGCGCGAAAACTGCGTCAGCCGGGGCGAGCCCGGGTGCGGCACCACCGGGAAAACTGTGGCAAACAGACATGGCGATCGAGTGAGTGGGCCGCCAGCCAGGCACAGCCGAAAAGTGCTAAGTCCGAACTGCGTCTGCCGGGGCGGCACGAAACCGCGTCAGCCGGGGCGGCGCGAAAACCGCGTCTGCCGGGGCGGCACGAAACCGCGTCAGCCGGGGCGGCGCGAAAACTGCGTCAGCCGGGGCGAGCCCGGGTGCGGCACCACCGGGAAAACTGTGGCAAACAGACATGGCGATCGAGTGAGTGGGCCGCCAGCCAGGCACAGCCGAAAAGTGCAAAGTCCGAACCGTGTCAGCCGGGGCGACGCAAAAACCGCGTCAGCCGGGGCGGCGCGAAAACCGCGTCAGCCGGGGCGGCACGAAACCGCGTCAGCCGGGGCGGCGCGAAAACTGCGTCAGCCGGGGCGGCGCGAAAACCTCGTCAGCCGGGGCGAGCGAAAAGGGGGGGGGGGAACCACGTCTGCCGGGGCGAAAGAAAAAAAAAACGCGTCTGCCGGGGCGAGCCCGGGTGCGGCACCACCGGGAAGACTGTGGCAAACAGACATGGCGATCGAGTGAGTGGGCCGCCAGCCAGGCTCAGCCCAAAAAGTGCCAAGTCCGAACTGCGTCAGCCGGGGCGGCAAAAACCGCGTCAGCCGGGGCGGCGCGAAAACCGCGTCTGCCGGGGCGGCGCGAAAACTGCGTCAGCCGGGGCGAGCCCGGGTGCGGCACCACCGGGAAAACTGTGGCTAACAGACATGGCGATCGAGTGAGTGGGCCACCAGCCAGGCTCAGCCAAAAAGTGCCAAGTCCGAACTGCGTCAGCCGGGGCGGCAAAAACCGCGTCAGCCGGGGCGGTGCAAAAAAACCGCGTCTGCCGGGGCGGCACGAAACCGCGTCAGCCGGGGCGGCGCGAAAACTGCGTCAGCCGGGGCGAAAGAAAAAAAAAAACGCGTCTGCCGGGGCGAGCCCGGGTGCGGCACCACCGGGAAAACTGTGGCAAACAGACATGGCGATCGAGTGAGTGGGCCGCCAGCCAGGCACAGCCGAAAAGTGCTAAGTCCGAACTGCGTCTGCCGGGGCGGCACGAAACCGCGTCAGCCGGGGCGGCGCGAAAACCGCGTCTGCCGGGGCGGCACGAAACCGCGTCAGCCGGGGCGGCGCGAAAACTGCGTCAGCCGGGGCGAGCCCGGGTGCGGCACCACCGGGAAAACTGTGGCAAACAGACATGGCGATCGAGTGAGTGGGCCGCCAGCCAGGCACAGCCGAAAAGTGCTAAGTCCGAACTGCGTCTGCCGGGGCGGCACGAAACCGCGTCAGCCGGGGCGGCGCGAAAACCGCGTCTGCCGGGGCGGCACGAAACCGCGTCAGCCGGGGCGGCGCGAAAACTGCGTCAGCCGGGGCGAGCCCGGGTGCGGCACCACCGGGAAAACTGTGGCAAACAGACATGGCGATCGAGTGAGTGGGCCGCCAGCCAGGCACAGCCGAAAAGTGCTAAGTCCGAACTGCGTCAGCCGGGGCGGCAAAAACCGCGTCAGCCGGGGCGGCGCAAAAAACCGCGTCTGCCGGGGCGGCACGAAACCGCGTCAGCCGGGGCGGCGCGAAAACTGCGTCAGCCGGGGCGAAAGAAAAAAAAAAACGCGTCTGCCGGGGCGAGCCCGGGTGCGGCACCACCGGGAAAACTGTGGCAAACAGACATGGCGATCGAGTGAGTGGGCCGCCAGCCAGGCACAGCCGAAAAGTGCTAAGTCCGAACTGCGTCTGCCGGGGCGGCACGAAACCGCGTCAGCCGGGGCGGCGCGAAAACCGCGTCTGCCGGGGCGGCACGAAACCGCGTCAGCCGGGGCGGCGCGAAAACTGCGTCAGCCGGGGCGAGCCCGGGTGCGGCACCACCGGGAAAACTGTGGCAAACAGACATGGCGATTGAGTGAGTGGGCCGCCAGCCAGGCACAGCCGAAAAGTGCTAAGTCCGAACTGCGTCTGCCGGGGCGGCACGAAACCGCGTCAGCCGGGGCGGCGCGAAAACCGCGTCTGCCGGGGCGGCACGAAACCGCGTCAGCCGGGGCGGCGCGAAAACTGCGTCAGCCGGGGCGAGCCCGGGTGCGGCACCACCGGGAAAACTGTGGCAAACAGACATGGCGATCGAGTGAGTGGGCCGCCAGCCAGGCACAGCCGAAAAGTGCTAAGTCCGAACTGCGTCTGCCGGGGCGGCACGAAACCGCGTCAGCCGGGGCGGCGCGAAAACCGCGTCTGCCGGGGCGGCACGAAACCGCGTCAGCCGGGGCGGCGCGAAAACTGCGTCAGCCGGGGCGAGCCCGGGTGCGGCACCACCGGGAAAACTGTGGCAAACAGACATGGCGATCGAGTGAGTGGGCCGCCAGCCAGGCACAGCCGAAAAGTGCAAAGTCCGAACCGTGTCAGCCGGGGCGACGCAAAAACCGCGTCAGCCGGGGCGGCGCGAAAACCGCGTCTGCCGGGGCGGCACGAAACCGCGTCAGCCGGGGCGGCGCGAAAACTGCGTCAGCCGGGGCGAGCCCGGGTGCGGCACCACCGGGAAAACTGTGGCAAACAGACATGGCGATCGAGTGAGTGGGCCGCCAGCCAGGCACAGCCGAAAAGTGCTAAGTCCGAACTGCGTCAGCCGGGGCGGCAAAAACCGCGTCAGCCGGGGCGGCGCAAAAACCGCGTCTGCCGGGGCGAAATAAAAAAAAAAAACAAAGAAAAAAGCCCGCGCTTAATCAAAAGAAAACAAAGAAAAAAGCTTGCGCTTAATCAAAAGAAAACAAACAAAAAAAGTTCGCGCTTAAGCCTGGCGGTGGAACCACCGGGGCAAACAGACCTGGCGATCGAGTGAGTGGGCCGCCAGCCAGGCACAGCCAAAAAGTGCAAAGTCCGAACCGCGTCAGCCGGGGCGGCGCGAAAACCGCGTCAGCCGGGGCGGCGCGAAAACCGCGTCAGCCGGGGCGGCGCAAAAACCGCGTCAGCCGGGGCGGCGCAAAAACTGCGTCAGCCGGGGCGGCACGGAAAAACGAAAACCGCGTCAGCCGGGGCGACATCAAAATGAGGAAAAAAAAAAAAAAAACTGCCTTAGGACACCTGCGTACACTTTCATGCGTTTGGGCATATCTCTCTGTAACACGCGCGCCCCTCGTTACGCGCGGCACTCTGTTTTCTCCGACACCCATATTTCGGCGGC
>NW_027465209.1:0-5000 GCF_043290135.1 Rhipicephalus microplus | reverse complement strand
GAGCTTCGAGGGCCCACCCGTTTTACTCTAAGCGGTTTCACGTACTCTTGAACTCTCTCTTCAAAGTTCTTTTCAACTTTCCCTCACGGTACTTGTGAACTATCGGTCTCTCGGTCGTATTTAGCCTTAGATGGAGTTTACCACCCACTTAGGGCTGCACTCTCAAGCAACCCGACTCACGGGAGGCTCCATCCCGGGCGCGCAACGGCGGAGACGGGCCTGGCACCCACTCTGGGACAAGCCCCTGTCAGGGGGACTTGCACCGTCGCAAACACCCGAGAACGTCGCCTCCCATACACCACATTTCCCGACCGCCTGCAAGGACGGGGGATTCGGTGCTGGGCTCGGTCCCGTTTCGCTCGCAGCTACTCGGGGAATCCCTGTTGGTTTCTTTTCCTCCGCTTAGTGATATGCTTAAATTCAGCGGGTTGTCTCGCCTGATCTGAGGTCGACAGCGGATACATTCGCTTCCATCAACTTCCTGCACGACCGCGTGCGCTCGCCCTACCAAGTGCGCCCGCAACCCTGTACAGGGCCACTTCTTCACAAGGCTGGCAATCGGCTTCCCCGCTGCACGCGTGCGGCGCACAACCGGTGTGACGTGGAAGTGACGGGACACGTTCGTAAACCCATCGCGAACCGAGTACGACGCCCTACCAAGTGCGCCCGCAACCCTGTACAGGGTCACATCTTCACAAGGCTGGCAAGCGGCATTCCGCTGCGCGCGTGCGTCGTCCGAGCAGTTGCGTGATAAACGACCGTGTCGAAAGCCCAAACACCGCCGAGGCCAGTCGCCGCCGCCGCAAGGGCAGCCACGCAGCCTGGCGAGAGGCATCGTCTCGTGTAGCGTCGCCCCCGCCCCAACTGGAGTGGCCCAGTTTTTTGAACGGGACGGGAACTGCGAAGCACTTAGACCGACGGCGGACTACGACGAGAACGCCTTAAGCTTCGCCAACGTTTCGCCAACTCGTGCGGGAGACTTTTTCCGCTTCGCGGCAAGTCGTCGCGCCGTGCTCTCCGCATCAACCGCGTACGCAGCGAACCGCAAACGTCGGGCGCAGCCTCCTCACCTCCCTGCGCTTTGCGCGCGAACGTTCCCTGTTCGCGCGGCAAAGCCTGGAGGAGGCACGGCCCCGCAGCGTGTTCGAGCGCCCGGTCTACGGGACACCCTGCTTACTTCGAGGGCAACAAGCGCAACGCAAGGCTGCGATCTCGCGCACTTTGCGCACGGCTGGAGAAGCTTTGCTGGCCGGCTTTCGCTCCTCGTGTTTACCGTGCGTTAAAGTTGCGCGTCCGTGGCTCTCGCAGCTCTTGCGCGCCCGGTCGCAGAGAGGAGTACGCAACCTCGACCGCACTTTCCCTGCAGGCTTCCTTCCGACTCGAAGTCCTGCGGCGGTCTCAACGAGGTGCCACATCCTCAATGCAGTCGGTCGCCCCCGTTTCGGTTGGGCTCTGGCACGACGGTCGCCACCGTCTCGCCCTTGAGTGGCCGCTGTTGGCGCTCGCTGTGAGGTGTTCAGCGTGCTGTCCGTGTTGCCGACGCGGTCAAAACGAGTCGACGGCTCACGTTCCCTTGTGCGCCGAAGGCTCTCTTGATATGTGATCCGACCCTCAGACAGACGAAGCCAAGGGAAGACCCAAGGCCGCAATGTGCGTTCAAAGAATCAGTGCTCAGTGTGTCCTGCAATTCACACCAAGTCTCGCAGCTGGCTGCGTTCTTCATCGACCCGAGAACCGAGTGATCCACCGCTTAGAGTCGTGAAAAAGTGTTTGTTCAATTCCGTACAGTCAAAACCAAACGTTTCTGGCACTCGGCCAAACAGTGGCCAAGAAGGGCGCTTTTCAGCGCACGCTTGGACTCCAAAACTCTGCCGCGCCTTTTTCGGCTGCCGCAAATCGAGCAAACGGTGTGTTTCGGACGGCGTTTCGCTTTCGCTACTTGCGAGTGCTTTCGTGGTCCACCCCTCTATAAATACTCGGGAGGCGTCGAAGCCGGTTCTCCAAGCCGGACCCGTAGGTATCGTTGTGTGCTCGCTCTCATTGGCCCGCCTAACCAGAAAATGCCTGCGGTACACCCATTTGGATAAGAGTGCACGCAGATGCGGGCCTCGACGGCTACACATTTCCTCGGGCGGCCGCCTCCCGGCCTCCGTGGAGCGCGGGATGCACGGTCCCATCGACAAGCCTCTCCCGTTTTTACCGTGGCGTCGCGGTTCACCACGGCAGGCGGGTCGGTCTCCTCCGCATAAAAAGGGGGACCCCCGCTTTTTGTTCCACGAAATCGCACAAGCTTTTTTCGCATCCACGGTTTGCCACCGCACACCAAAATGCCGATCCGGCTGCCTACTTTAGCCAACAGGTGGAGCCAGGCGCGCCGTACTTGCGCGGCACTTCCCACGTCCACCGAAGTCGGTGCCAAGGACCACTTTCGGCGCCGGAGCCGCGTACGAGCCTACTCGAGGCGGAAGAACGAAGCCAGCAAGGGCCTGGCCGCAAGTGCGTTCAATTGTCGGGACGTCCAAGTCCCTCGTTCTTCCGTGCTTCCTCTTTCGGCAAGTCGTTGCGGCACCTTCCCAAAGCGCGCAGACCCGCTAATCGCGACGAGCGCGACGTGGCCGTGCCGCCTTTCCCTCGGCAGCAAGCAAAACGCCTGGCAACGTCGACGCTCCCCTAACCGCGATCTCGCACCGTGTTTCGTGTGGCGAATTCAAAAGCCGGCCGGCGCTGCTGCAACCATTACGGTCGGTACGCATACGCCGCGGAGGGCGGGACGGTCATCGGAGCGTGCGGTTCCTCCATCGAGTACTGCGCACCTCGGCCGTCGCATCGCCGTGCCATGACCGGCCGCGCGTCAACGCGAACCGGTGCCAGCGAGATCCCTCGCCTGCAAGAACCGACCGGCAGCCTCCGTCACCCGAGGACGCGGAGGCGCTTGCCGCGGACGGCGGGACGGTATGCACTGGTGCACAGCGGACCCGTCACATCGCCAGTTCCTTGACCGACCGCCGACGCTTGTGCCGTTCCTCTCGTACTTGGCAGTCGCCGCGCGATTGTCGGGTCTCGTTCTTGCACGCTCGAACGGTCGGGAGGGCACTCGGCTGGCGTTTCGGGAACGCGCAGCCTCGCCTTCTACCGACGTAACCACGACTCGCCGTTCGCGCTCCGCCGCTCCTGTTTACAGTACTAGGCGGTCCCGCAGCGGTCGGGTCGCGCATTTCGAGCGCTTCGAGCCACGGTGCAGTGGCGGGTCGAAAGCCGACCTATGAGTGCGTTGCGCCGTTTGTACCCGCGTCCGCCACCTGGCCGACCGTCCAAGGTCGCGGTGTTGGCGTCCGCTGGGCGCAACAATTTGTCACGGGGTGCCGCTCCACATTCAGGCAGCCCCGTGGGGAAAAGCCGACCCCGCGTCCAAACGGGGTCAGCGGCAGAAAGTGTCGGGCGCAGACGCAGCTGAGGCGCTCACCCTTCACAATCCGTTAATGATCCTTCCGCAGGTTCACCTACGGAAACCTTGTTACGACTTTTACTTCCTCTAAATGATCAAGTTTGGTCATCTTTCCAACAGACCGGCGCAACCGAAAGGCCGCGCCGGACATCGGTCCGAAGACCTCACTAAATCATTCAATCGGTAGTAGCGACGGGCGGTGTGTACAAAGGGCAGGGACGTAATCAACGCGAGCTTATGACTCGCGCTTACTGGGAATTCCTCGTTCAAGGGGAACAATTGCAAGCCCCTATCCCAATCACGAAAGAAGTTCCACGGGTTACCCAGTCTTTTCAGACAGGGATAAAGACACGCTGCTTCCTTCAGTGTAGCGCGCGTGCGGCCCCGGACATCTAAGGGCATCACAGACCTGTTATTGCTCTGTTTCGTGCGGCTAGGAGCCGCTTGTCCCTCTAAGAAGGTTGTAAGGTGCTGGGAACCCCGCACCTATTTAATAGGCTAGAGTCTCGTTCGTTATCGGAATTAACCAGACAAATCGCTCCACCAACTAAGAACGGCCATGCACCACCATCCACCGAATCAAGAAAGAGCTCTCAATCTGTCAATCCTCCCAGTGTCCGGGCCGGGTAAGTTTTCCCGTGTTGAGTCAAATTAAGCCGCAGGCTCCACTCCTGGTGGTGCCCTTCCGTCAATTCCTTTAAGTTTCAGCTTTGCAACCATACTTCCCCCGGAACCCAAATACTTTGGTTTCCCGGAAGCTGCCCGCCGAGTCATTTGAGTAACTCAGGCGGATCGCTGGTTGGCATCGTTTATGGTCAGAACTAGGGCGGTATCTGATCGCCTTCGAACCTCTGACTTTCGTTCTTGATCAATGAAAACATTCTTGGCAAATGCTTTCGCAGTAGTTCGTCTTGCGACGGTCCAAGAATTTCACCTCTAGCGCCGCAATACGAATGCCCCCGTCCGTCCCTCTTAATCATTACCTCGTATTCCAAAAACCAACAGAACAGAAACGAGGTCTTGTTCTATTATTCCATGCAAGTTTATTCAGGCGACTCGCCTGCGTTGAGCACTCTAATTTTTTCAAAGTAAAAGCACCGGCCATCTCGAGGCACACAATGAAGTGCACCAAGAAAGAACCGGCATGATGTTCAGTCCGAGCCGTCGCATCGGGTAGATGCACTACTCGTCTGGAACTGAGATCCAACTACGAGCTTTTTAACCGCAGCAGCTTTAGTATACGCTATTGGAGCTGGAATTACCGCGGCTGCTGGCACCAGACTTGCCCTCCAATTGATCCTCGTTAAAGGATTTAGAGTGTACTCATTTCAATTACGGGGCCTCAAAAGAGTCCCGTATTGTTATTTTTCGTCACTACCTCCCCGTGCCGGGAGTGGGTAATTTGCGCGCCTGCTGCCTTCCTTGGATGTGGTAGCCGTTTCTCAGGCTCCCTCTCCGGAATCGAACCCTGATTCTCCGTTACCCGTAACAACCATGGTAAGCAAGTAACCTACCATCGAAAGTTGATAAGGCAGACACTTGAAAGAAACGTCGC